>NC_084825.1:20878028-21121346 GCF_958449725.1 Rosa rugosa
TGCCAAAAATTAATAACAGGCACAAAACCAAAGCTCCAATTGAAACTCCAACCACAATATACTTCTTTGTTTTGGAATGCTTGAATTCTACAGAGCAATAAAAAAAAATAAAGAATAAAAAAAAGAAGAGAAAATCATCAAAACAGGTCTATGATATACCACCGAAGATAGGGCATAACAACCGAGAATGGTCTTTCCCTTAATAAACGACTAAGAATGATAATCTGTTTGAATGTTTCATGCATCAAATATAGCTAAACAGGAAAGAGATGCAATAATTGGAATTAAGAATAAGATGTTCTTTGATAATCTGGGTACTTCTTAAAGTATACTAGCTATCTTGATCTACATTTTCCAAATTATTGCAGTGAAAACATAAACCTGTCCCTTGCATGGTTCCTTTAATTTTTTGTTCTGAACATGTACAAAACAAGTGGATTGTAAATTAGCCTATCATAAAGTTCTTAAAAGAGACTTAGAAGTGTGTATGTGCAAATTCACAAGATTACCAGGCTCTATAGAAATGGCTGATATAAGGGGACCATAGATTCCTCGTCTAGGGGATGCTGTTGTGCCTTTCCCAGACCAATGAAACCGAATCTCTAGAGTTTTGTTTGTAACTTGAACTGCATTTGTTACTTTAATGACTACCTTATCAACCCCTGGTGCTTCCTTTACGATGTCAAAATCCTTCCATACAAGTTTCTCCTGTAACAATTGTCATCAATGAGAAACATTCTGTGCGCATTAAGATTTCATTAACAGTGTGATTCAATACCTGGATATAAACATCAAATATCCGTCTTCCAACACTGAAAAACGATCTATTGCCTCGGATTATTATCTCCGCAAAGTGAAGTTTGACCGTATAATTTCCATCTGCTAAGCAGTTTGCATAATATGTGAGAGAAAGAGGACTGAGGCGCACATTAGTGTACAACTGAGAGTTTTCCATTCCAAGTATCGATGCATTATTTGCTATGTAGTCTGTAGAGGTGACATTAGTATCCCAGAAAAATCCAGTGCTACTGGTTCCCCAGTTAGGTCTCACTGGAACAAATTTTGCTCCACCGCCAAGATCTGTATCATCTTCAAATTTGACTCCTCCAATGGTGGTCGCTCCTCCACCACAATTTATATGCAATGAGTACTGAACTGTTCAGTAACAGCATATAAATAAAATAAGTCAGATGAGAGAAAATATTTGAGTAGATAAATGTTATCAATATAGTATCAGATACCATTTACAATGAGGTCATATGAAAACTGAAGTTAACAACTGAGTTCTTTGAACAAAATCTTTACAAAGTCGAATAATTAAAAAGCTACGTATCGTTTGATTCCAATCTATTCAATCAGATTTTAATTCTAAGATATGTATTGTTGATATGTATTGTTACCTTTTGTACATGGATATTTCTCCAGGCACGGTCCAGATAATCTAGATTAGTGAAATATAATAATCAGCTTATGTAATAAGTCCATAAAGTAAAAAGAAAAGAAAAAACAATGGTTTCATCTTCGAAGACTAGTAAGTATGAAGCTTACGAGTTGTTTAGTGCAGAAGAGCTTTTGAAAACGTTCCTGATACATGTCGAATCAGTTGAAAAGGAAAAATTAGAGGTGAATGAAGACCATAGTGTGCTCAGTGTGCTAAGTGCTAACTACGCATAAAACAATTCTTACTGGTATGCGCTACATGTAGTTGGCTGAGAGTCTTTGGAAAAATTATTGTAAGAAACATCTATCTGGCTGCACACAAATATGATACAATTGTAAGCGAGTATAAATCCACTGTAAAGTACGTGTTAGAATATTGATAAACGTTCATTTAATGACAGAGAATCCTAGTCATTGATGATTTAAATGCTTCAAACAGTTTATTTGAAAAAGAAAAAAGAAAAAAAACTAAAATATTCTATTAAGTAAACAATATTGTTAATACTAATAGAATTGTCTGCTGCCCTTCGGGTTGGTCAGCCCTAGTGGTGGGGGTGGGTTGGAAATTTGATTAGGATTATGATAGATCAAGAGTTTGACTCCTTAATGTAACAAAAAAATAGAATTGTCTGCTCGACACCTTAACGAAACAATTAAAAAGAAAACTAAAAACAAAAGAAAATTTGATGTAGGATAGAAGACATACTAGCGGTTATCTTTGCTTTTAATCCAATCTGGAATAGGGCCATTGAGAAGGTTGCTTGTCAGATACCTATTCCGAAAGAAATCACAGTCACATTCTGTTGAAGTAATTATTAATTACTTAACTACAAAAGGTTGGTTATATGGGATAAATGTATGCTTATGTATATATGAAGATAGTATATGAAGGGGAGGCCCCCTGCATCATGATGTATGCTAGTCATGACATATATGAAATTCAAATTTCGTACAAGTACTGCAAATTGTTCGGATCCAGAGCTATAGCTTTAAGATCCGGAAAACTTCCTTCCAATTTGTTGAAGCTGAGATCTCTGTGAAAAATTAACTAGTGGATGTTATAAAAATCGGAATAGCTTACTATAGGGAAGCTTGAATGAGAAGATGAACCTAGTTGATTAACTGCTATCGATAAAGTATTAATTGAATGTGCTTTATGTACTTGAATGAGTAGTAGAATAAAAAAGATAAAAGAATAGCAGTAAATTACAATATATTCAATCTTGTCATTGCTGTTAAATCAGTTATAGGTCCCGATAAACTACAGCTCCTCAGCATTCTGCAGTATAACTCAATATAAGCATAGTTGGGGATAAACATGGATTAATTATCTAAATCTATGATGAAAAATAATGCAACATTTCAAGACTTACAATCTTTTCATGCTTTTCATGTTAGTCAAGTTTGGAAATACTGAACCCCCTTCGTTTAAGTCGCTGATCCTTCTGCATCGATCAATTGCATCATATATAATTGTTATGCAAAAATAATCCCTTTGATACGAAGGTATAGTAAATTGTAAAATGCAGAATATGGTTTTCACTATTATACTGTTAATGCAATGAAGAGCTGGAAGCGGAACTCACAGTTCTGTTAAATTACTCAAAACAGAAAGGCTAGACGGAATGGGGCCTTGTAGACCACTAGCTTGGATCTCTCTGTCAAATACAGAATGCAATATGGATAGAGATTACACCAGTTCTATAATTTATGAATTATATTATAATAGCAAAAGGCACTTACAATTTTATAAGTTGACTCCAACTTCGGAAAAAGTCTGGAATTCTTCCAGTGAAGTTGTTACTGCTAATCCTCCTGTATAAAGGGAAAATTCATACCATGACAGCTGAACATATCGTAACAGTAAAATTGCGATTCATTATGTGAAGTATCACTTACAATTCTGTTAATTTGGTAAGATTAGTGAGATCCACTGGTAACACTCCTGTGAGATTGTTTGCACTAATAATGCTGTAGATCGATACCAGTGCCGACTCATCAGTTAATTACTTTTTCAAGCTATTTAATATATTTTTTTAAAACCAATAATTGGTGAAAACAAACTGGGTTTGGAAGAAAAGAAGGAGCTTACAGATTTTGTAAGTTAACCAACTTCCCAAGTTCAGGAGGAACAGTTCCAGTAAACATGTTTGTCTCTAAACTCCTGAATACATATTGTCCTTTTCATCAAAGCAGGCCAAACCGAATGAAAATTAAACTGGATTTGACAAACACAAAAAAGTAATATAGAGAGATAATGGCAGAGCATACAAGTATCTTAGAGTGATAATGTTTCCTAGGAAGGCAGGGATTGGTCCGGATAAGTTGTTCACACTGACGGACCTGCGCGCAGTTTACTCATTGCATGTCTAGGTTAAATCATTATAGGTCACTTTTAGCTAAAGTTGAATATGGATTAAGAAGTCAATTTACATAAATTCCAACTTTGTAGAAGCCCATTCACTCGGTATATTGCCACTGAGGAAGTTCCTTGGGAAATTGCTGTAAAGAAGGGAAAAGATATTAGTAATAACATTAGCATTTGAGAAAAATTAAAAATTAGCATCTTGGTACATTACAAAATCCTTACATTTGTGTAAGGTAGGGTAACTTTGCAATAGATGGTGGAAGTACACCAGCAAGATCTTGCCCTGTAAGAATACTGTATTCGGAAAAATGTCAGAGCTCTTGCATGTCATTCTCATAAATGAAGAGATTCTCCTAAATTGCAAACGAAAGAAAAACAAAAGAAATACCCACCTAGACATTTGCTCATACACTTGCTTTGCAAGAAAAACAGACTCCCAAGATAATGCAATACAAACCCAGCAAAATATATATATATATATATATATATATATATATATATATATATATATATATATATATATATGAGGGCCATCCCACTAAAGGATAAATTTTTTGGTATTTTCTAGGGAGGCATTAGACCAACTTTTTGATCACATATCGGCATCTCGACCGTTCTGTGTTTAAGTCCTAATATGTAGATTACTTCTGCAAATTTTCAGCCAAATTGATGATCGACAAGATATCGAACTAGATTAAATCAATGGACGAACCGAATCTATCCAACTTGAACCGTTCATGTTTATAATTGTAAATCGCAATTATGAATGTCTTAATGATTATCAATTTGATTGCAAATTTTCAGAGTTGATCAATTCATATAGACCTAAAAACTGAACGTTGAGATGTGAAAATGTAATTGAAAAGTGGGTCTAATAAGTAATCCCTTATTAGAAGGACCATATATATATACAACCATTCTAGAGAGGACTCCTTACTTTAAAAATTTGAGGATTTTTACTGTGTTACGCTAGTCTATACTCCTATGCAAGAATTGTGTCTAAAAAAAATCAACTAAATCCATAATCATTTGGTCATTTAAAATTGTGTGAACAAATGTAGTCTGTTAGATTAAATTAACATGAATATCATGCTAAGCAAATGGTTACATGTTTTCCGATTTGGCTAATTCAATGCAGGATTCATATGTGTATATTTTGAAAGAAATGTGGATTTCATTAACGCATGCCAAGATGGCCATTACATATCCTTCTGCTGCCTTCGACTAGACAGATCAAGAAGTTGTAGTAAGAAAACTACTGTGATACATAGAGACAGACCAGCTATATTCGAACTAATCGCTCACTTATTTAAAGTGAGCCTATAAACTATGGAGAATAGTAAGACATAGTAAATAGGCCCCTACCACACCTATCTATATTTTTTCCTTGCTCTTCAAGGTAGGGCTAGGAGATTTTATCGAACACAAAAGTTGTCCGATCCCTAGAGAGATTGGGCCCAATAGCACGATGACGTGGGCCCCACAGCTGCCCAAACTCTTAAAGATCCGAATGGATTTGTTAAGGAATAGCCCGAGCCCATCACCCTCTGCTTGCATCTTCCCTTTCTGGCCCACAGCAGCAGCCTTAAGCACGGGCCCAACAGTGTGCCCTAGCCCAATCTCACGAAGGCAGTAGCCTCTCTACTACAGCCACCACCATCTCCGTTGCAGGGAGTCGCCCAACCACCTAGACCACCGCTCGAGACCAACGTAGCTTTTAGAGAACAACACCAGGCAATCATCATCAGAATCACCGAGAACTGGGCTCGAGTATGAGCCAAAAAACAGTCCTGCCCTATTGATTTGGACACCCATATCCATCGGTAAGTCACCAGCAATTTTGACCCCGTCTGCAGCGGCGCCCAAGCTCCATTCAACATCCATTCCAGATCTGTAACCTCTGCGTTGCACTTCGCTCAGCACCCTTTGTCATCTACGTCTCAAGCACCGACGATAACGCCATTGAAGACATAGAGAGAGATTGGGAGGTCTTTAGCAGCCAGACAGCTTTGTCGCCGCCCCTACCATAGCCCGGGAGATCAGACCACCACTTCAGGCTTTCCTCGAGCAGAAATCTGCTCTTCCAAGAAGGATTATTCCCATCACCCGCAAAGGTGATAGAGATCGGACCCAAAAAATTTGGGCTTAGGAGTCGGTCGGAACCACTGTATGCATCGCCGACAGGAGGCGGCGTTAGAGGGAGTGCGAGAATAAGCGTTGCGAGAGAGATTAGGGTTGTTTTCTCCATAACACAGTCCTATAAGGACTTTTATTCATATGTGTATATGTAACTAGAGAATGAGTGGTTTAGATTATTAAACTACATGCTAAAAAAAAAAGTTAATTTGATTTAAATCCAAAATTCATTCTCTGTATTGGATGCAATCCACACGAATAAAATTGCAGTCATATGACTCATCTGCCACATAGTATTTCTTTCCTTTTCAGTTTTATCCTATTAATTGCGTACTTTTACATTCCTATTGTACCCTTTTGTAACAAATTATCATAGGCTGTCTTCATGATTAATACAATTAAAGAAGGTCAAACAAGATTTCATGAAATACTAAATTTAATTTATTTTCTGAATAATATTTCCTAAAAAATTACTATTTTTAATCAAACCTAATTATTAGTGCATTAACTTGTATAAACTCCTTATATATTGGTTTAAGTACTTAAAAATCCATTGAGTATTACCAAGTACCAACTACATAAAGACAATATTGGAACCCCCAGGATGCGTGAAACCCCTTCTCGCATACCTAGCGCCGGCAACGACGCTTCACAGCCATGGAAGCCCTTGAGGCTTTCTCAACACCGAGCGCTCAAGCGCTTGTTTCCAATGGAGTCCACCGTGACCTCGACAAGGTGCAGCACGCTGCCCTCAACCCCTCAATCCCAAATCCGATCAGATGGATCTGCTTCTGTTCTCCGGGACCAAGCGATTGGTGATCGCTGCTTAGGCCGGCGAATCTGCTCATTGATTCCGATACGGCTTTGGGATCCGGGCACTATGTGGTGGTTTCGATGCTTCTTTGCAGATCTGACATTGATGGTGCTGACCGGAATATTCTGGTTTTCCTCGACCTTGGAGGTTGGCGGCGTGATGCTGGCTGTGGTAGTGCGCGGTGGTGCAGTCGCTGCCCGGACTTGGCTGCGAAGGATGGCGGTGAGGTGGAGAGGCAACACAACAAGTCAGGGTTGGCTCCCGATTTTGGTACAAGATGGTGGCACCGGCGGGCCAACGAAGAGACGTAGTGCTGGGCTTTGGGTGCCCTTAGAGGTTAAGAGGCCCACGGTAATGGGTGTGGACTCTTGGGTGCAGTCATGGGCCCATTCTTTTTTCTCAAGCTATTGGGTTTGGGACCCGGGTGGAATAAATGAGGGTATGGGCTTCCTAGACTTCTGGAGGCCTTACCTAATGTCCAGTATTTTAAATAAGGAGACTGCTATTATCATGCGCTCGATTGATGTCGCAAATAAGCCAAGTTTTCCATTAGTTTTTAGTTTACTTTTCTTTCCCTGCAGATTGATGGAGAAAATTCTCAATGACTTCAAGGAGTCTTACTTGGGCTACTATACTGTAAGCACCTCAATTGCGAGCATTGGCGAGCAACATAGCCGGTTTTTAATGGATGAGGATAATCTACATCACTTTGTAGTTTCTTTGTTTTCTTATTTCCAGAAAGTGAGCTTCAACTTTGTAATCGAACAACCATTCCAACGAAATATGGTTTGTTCTGCCTTAGATTTTCAATATAACCTTAGTAGGTCAATTTATGCTCCTGTGAATGTTCAGGATGCCCCTATAAACGATTGTAACTATCGTTGAGAATCAATATAAGTTTTATTTTATTAAAAAAAAAGTACTTAAAAATCCCAACTTTTCATTTCCCCACCCTTACATATGTCGGTGAGAATTGAACCCATGACCTTTACAATGTTAGAAAACTTACCAACAGGTCACAACTCACCGACATCTTCCATTACTATCTTCTTTCCAACACATACTTCTCATTTTTTTTCTTCTTTCTTTTCCTCTCATACCTATATTTTTTGTGCGGCTTCTCCCTTTTTAGTTCATTTTTATGTCTTACTAACGTGACTTCTTTAATTCGCAACTACCTTTATTATAGATTTGATATGAAATTTTTGCTTACCTTTGATATAGAATTGATTATGGTGTTAGTCAACCTTTGTCCTATGATTTTATTAGACATTTTAATCTCTATAGTTAAGGTTCTCTTATTATCTCCCACGTTCTCTTTCATAATTTTTATCTTTTAATTAGGTAAGGTTTTTGTATGTACATATTTATACCTTTTGATTAGATTGGTATTATATATATTTTTTTTTGTGCTTCGTATGCATAGGTAGATCAAATCTCTAGTATACATCTTTAAGTACCTAGAGTGTAGGTACATAAGTAGTTGATATTTTTATGTTTGAATTTTCGTTCCTTCGTATATATAGGCAGATCTCTACTATACATCTTTAATTACCTATAATGTAGGTATATAAGTATATATTTTATGTTTGAATTTTTGTTCTAATATTTTTCATCCTATAATGTAGGTATATAAGTATTTGATATTTCATTATTTCTAGACCTACATTTTAGGTATATTGATTTCATAGGAATGCACTTTAGTCCTATACATTTGAGAATTATTCATTGATGAATTGTAGATTTTGAAATTTAAAATTTAGAATTGAGTTAAAATTGTGACTCAATTAGTGAATTTGAATTATTTACCTAAAAAAAGTAAATGGACTGCAATTTAATAAGGAAAAATGTGCGGACTGCATCCAACTTTTATATAACAAAAAGAACTTGGATCGAAATACCTCAAAAAAAAATCATCATATTTCAAGCTTCTTGGGTGCGGACGGTACGGATTTCCCGTTTTCCCCCACTTTCCGGCCACATTTTCACATCTTAACCGTTCAGTTTTTAGGTCATAATGTATAGATCACCTCTACAAAATTTCAGCCAATTTGGTGATCGTTAAGGCATCCAAAATTGCAATTTACCATTATAAATACTAACGGTTCCGGTTGACAGATTCGGTCCGTTCGTGTAAATTGCAATTTTGGATGCTTCAACGATCACCAAATTGGCTGAAATTTTTCAGAGGTGATCTATACATTAGGACCTAAAAACTGAACGGTTAAGATGTAAAAATGTGGCCGGAAAGTGGTCGAAAACAGGAAATCCGTACCGAAATTTTGGTACAAACGTCCGCACCTGAGAAATATCCTATATCTATATATATATATATATATATATATTATAAGGATTCATTTTTTTGGCAATTTTAAGGAAGAGCTTAAAATTGCAGAATTGAAAATTTGCAGAATTGATATACTCATAGAGACCTAAAAATTTAATGGTCGAGATATTCTTATGTGATATAAAAATTGGTCTAATAAGCAATCCCTTAAGGAAAATTCTACAATGTGTTAACGTATGACATGCATACAATTGCCTTAAAAGTGGTAAAATGAGTCCTCAAAATAGTAATATTAGTCCTCAAAGTAGTAACATGAGTCCTTAAAGTGGTAAATTTTCTTAGTTACCACATTAGTCCTCAAAATAGTAATATTAGTCCTCAAAGTGGTAACATGAGTCCTTAAAGTGATAAATTTTTTTAATTTATCATATGAGTCCTCAAAATAGTAATATTAATCCTCAAAGTGGTAACATGAGTCCTTAAAGTGATAAAAATAGTTGATGTATGAGAAATGTTAACATACCATAGCTTTACCCATCCCTTAAAACAGCTAAAAAAATAAATCCCTTACTAGAAGGGCCACATGTGTGTGTGTAAAAGCTTCACATGCACTTACATGTTGGTGACGTGGCATGAGCCATCAGGGAAGGAGCAGTTGCAAATGAGAGTGTTATTGAATAGAGGCCTGTCAGCAGACTTTGGAGTAGCCCAGCTTGTGTGGGTTGTGTCATTCAGGCACGGGTCTACTTTGAAGTCCCAGTCTTTTTTCCCTATTTGTGTAGCAATTTCTCGTAGGGCTTGCACTGCAAACTCAAATCAAGACCCTTCAAATTTACATTTTTCTCAAAAAAAAAAAATTTACATTTTTCTTTATTGAATTTAATATTTTCATTTTCGAGATGACTGTCTATTTCGGTGGGCAAGTGCTTTCGAAATTCAAAATCAGTTGTTGGAAAGCTTTAGGATGCTGTTATCACCAAGTTGTTATTCCCGCCTATCACCCAGGTGACTCTGGTTATAATTTTGGGTAAACCAATGCCACCACATATATATTTTCTTTAGATAAAAAAAGAGAGTATATTCATCTATACAACTTTTATCTTTCTGCATGTTTTACAACATATCCAATTAGTTATCGGTGAGTTGTGAGCTGTTGGAATAACTAATATCTTGGAGACCACGTACATATTCAAATATGAAAATAAAATTATGTTTCTATTTGAATAAAAAATAAAAAATAAAAAACCTACCCGACCAGTTTTAAAGAGACTTGTGTGGTGGCATAATTTTTCCTTTTAGAAAGAAGATCAAAAGGTGGAAAGGAGATTCAAACTCTTCAAATAAAAAGACTCTTTCGAATATATGCATATAGGTGCGGAAGCTCGCTGTGCTGGTGGTAGTTATGGCTAAGCGACTTCACATACACCGTAAGCGAGCTCACACACACTTGATGTATAGAGATAATTACATAGGAATTATCTCAGACCAAGAGTAAGGATGTGTACGTACGTACCTTCCGTATCAGGAAGACGAGTCGAAAGAGCTTGAACTTTGACTGATCCAAAACTGCAGTGAACTAGTATCATCGCCAAGTTGAGGTTCATGATGGTTTTCCAAACACCAACTCCAACTCTAATTGCCATCTTCATTTTCTTCGAGCTTACGTCGACTTAATCCGACTAACCTAGCCTGCACCCAGATACTAACATTCCTGCTTGATGAACTATAGGTTTTTGCTAGCTAGCTAGCTCGTCGGTTTTTAAAGTGAATGTCTATGTATCAGCTTTGGCTAGTAGATATATACTATTGATAAATGATAATAAATGAGCCCTAGATCGGGACTTATGGATCAAGGAGACTTTTCTACGTGGAAACAATTAGAAATATATATGTACCATGAATCCATGCATTCGCTTTCAGTACGTCAACCTAGAGTTAGAGACTAGGACTGATTTGGTCTCCATTACTATATATTAATTGAGGTGCATGTGCTGGATCCATGGATTAGGAAACAATTAAGAGAGAAGACTGACCGCCACTTGGAATCTTGGCAAGTAGATTTTGCATAGTCATCATCGATACACTCCTTGTTTTAAGTAGATATGGTAAAACACTGTATCCTGTCGTATTAAGTTTGTTTTGTATTTTCATCGTTGAACACGATAACAAATCGTTAAGCTAACATGTAGAGAATACTAAAATCAAAATTGAACCATTAAATTTTGTGTTAACAGTTAAAACTCGTTAAGACCCGTTATGAAAATAACTGAATCTTATAGTTAAGAATCTTATAAACTTAGAGTAACACAAAAAGCACACATAAATCTTATAAATTGGAGTATTTTATTCTTTTTGAAAATTGAGAATAAAAGTTATTGTCATAAAAATTGATAAAGAAGTTACAATGAAAAGTTAAGTGTGCTAATCCATCGTTCATAGATTAGAAAACAATTAAGAGAGAAGACGACTACTTGGAATCTTGGTAAGTACTCAAGACTTTACGTAGTCATACTAATACACTTCTTAATTTAAGCAAATAAAAAGAGGAAAGTAAATAAATTGCAAGTGATGATTTATTAATCAGTATGGGGCTATTGAAGTCAAAAACGACTTGAGGCATGTGGTGTAGCTGTTTTTTGGGTTGAGTTGATATGGGTCTACGGTCTGCTACCTCGATCAGTAGATCACGTAGACAGCAACCAAATGTTTTCCAATATTCATGAAGCCACAGGTACCTTACAAAAGGAGAAATGTTATTCATGGACTTTTATTATTTTAATTTAGACCTCTCTAATTATTTTTTGTTTTTGTTTTGACGGGGTTATTTTCTGCGTTCTTTGTATGTATGAAGTTTTTTCAACATCAAAGAGGTATTATTCAAAAATTTTTAATTACAAATTAGTCTGCAAACACATGCTCTATATGTATAAGAGAATTTTCTCAATAAAAAAAATTAATAATTGAGGCTCCTCTTCTGTTGGCTGGGGTTTGGGCCTGGATCTCTGGGCCTGGGATCAATCTTGGGCTGATGGGGCAGGGGAGTCTTCCTGCTAGGTAAGACTTGATTTGGGCTTGGGCCTACGGGCTTGGGCTCGGGTCAAGGCAATCGGGGCCCTAATGTATTAAGGTATGAGCCTGTGTGAGGTTGGATTAACTTCTATGAGTCTTCTATGGCGTTTCTAGTTTCTTGTTTGTACCACAATTGCGTGATTGACAAGTGAGGGCTAGTTGAATGAATTTTTTTTCCCATAGGAGGCGAGGTTTTTTCATTCTTGTACAGGCTCGCTTAAATGTGAGCGTCCCAGTGATCTTTAAATGTTTGTTTTAGCTTAGGTAGGTTACTCCGGATTTTCTTGTCGGATTTCTTATGTAAGTTTTGGTAGACTTCAGCCATTTTACTGTTAATGAATTCAACTTCTATTTCAAAAAAAATATTACTCCTTTAATATTAAAATTAACATATGGTTTAGGGATTATTAGGTTTTTTCTCACCTACTTTGGCTGACAGAGTAGATTCTATTTGAATGGCGTAGATATTGCGACGTAAACCTCGATCTACTTCATTCAATTGAGACACAACACTTTCAAAACGTATCCGTTTTATTATTGAAATTAGAGAATTAACTCCTTATACCAAAATTACCTAACCCTCTAAATGGACTTTGCAAATACATAAATCGTCTCAAAACAAGTTATTAAGGACGAGAAGACTTTCTTTATAATAACTTTAGTGTTGTGAGTGCAATAGGCAAATTCAACAACAACATAATATGGATGACTAATCTACCTGTATGACAACCCTTACTATTTGGTGCATGTTTAAATACATAGGATTAGTGGAGGCTCCTGTTATTATTCAAGATGTTCTCTCATTGCTTATTGTAATTTAGGATTTAAGCTTTAAGTCCCCTCGATTGTATTCAATAGTTTTATTAATTAAGACTTGAGGACAGCCGCATTAGCTCTTATTTCAAGAGAGAGAGAGAAAAAAAACTACCTAAAGAGTCCGTTGTTTTTCGACTCCCAAATTTGTAAAATTAGAAGGTAATTTTCTATAATAGAAGAGTCAGTAGAGTTAGATGATGGAATGTTTTTAGCCACTAAATAAGGTTACTCGTTTTATAAAAAGTAGAATTTGGATAATGTTTCCAAACTTCTCTTGCAAAAGAGCAAGACCACAAAAGATGATAAATATGCCCATAATCATTGCCACATAAGCTTCACGTACGTAGGTATAGTCGAATTGTTAAATTCATTAACTGTATTTTTAGTCTTTACTTTTTCTTTAGAAGACATCCGTAAGTAGACCCTCTACCCATGAGAGTGTGGGAGATGAAAGATCGAAAAAAGTGAATTGCCAAGGACCGGTTAAGAGCATATTTGTTTTATGTACTATTTAGGGTATTGAGTTGACCGGGTAGATCGAGGTCCAACCGAATGCGGAAATTGTTGAAATTTCTACCACTTACATATATTCATATGCAAACAACATCCAGCGGTTCATTTTAAAAAATTCCATTTCGTCCCCCATTTTGCTCATGGAGGGTAACAAGCCTAATATACTAGTACAAGACATATAAGGATTATGTGCGATCCAAAAATTTTGAAATGAAAATCGTTCAATCGGAAAATTCTTATATGTTTATACAATAGTGATAGGTATTGTGTAAAGAAATTAGGCTGATCCGCCGTGAATAAGGCACCTAACGGAGCGGTCAACGCTTTGCACAAGCAAACTTCCCTAAGGGGAGCGGCACCATGCGCGGACAAACGTTGCGGAATTTTGACATCCGTAAGTAGACCCCCTACCCATGAGAGTGTGGGAGATGAAAGATCGAAAAAAGTGAATTGCCAAGGACCGGTTAAGAGCATATTTGTTTTATGTTCTATTTAGGGTATTGAGTTGACCGGGAAGATCGAGGTCCAACCGAATGCGGAAATTGTTGAAATTTCTACCACTAACATATATTCATATGTAAACAACATCCAGCGGTTCATTTTAAAAAATTCCATTTCGTCCCCCATTTTGCTCATGGAGGGTAACAAGCCTAATAAACTAGTTATACTACATTACAAGACATATAAGGATTATGTGCGATCCAAAAATTTTGAAATGAAAATCGATCAATCGGAAAATTCTTATATGTTTATACAATAGTGATAGGTATTGTGTAAAGAAAGTAGGTCGATCCGCCGTGAATAAGGCACCTAAAGGAGCGGTCAACGCTTTGCACAAGCAAACTTCCCTAAGGGGAGCGGCACCATGCGCGGACAAACGTAGCGGAATTTTGATATCCGTAAGTAGACCCCCTACCCATGAGAGTGTGGGAGCTGAAAGATCGAAAAAAGTGAATTGCCAAGGACCGGTTAAGAGCATATTTGTTTTATGTTCTATTTAGGGTATTGAGTTGACCGGGTAGATCGAGGTCCAAAAGATGGAGGAAATTGCTGAAATTTCTACCACTAACATATATTCATATGCAAATAACATCCAGTGGTGCATTTTAAAAAATTCCATTTTGTCCCCCATTTTGCTCATTAAGAAGTTAACATTACATTGGTAAAAAGGTTTCAACTCGACCAATTGATTATTTTTAGTTATGTTGATTACTTGATTTATTTCAAAATTGGTATTACATGAATATATTGTCCAATTTGAAATAATAGCTTTGTAATTATTACAGTTAATTAGTTAACAGTAATTATTGGTAAATATTAAAATACCCATAAGATTATATTAAAACGGCGGCGTTTTTGCCGAATTAACGGTTAATTCTTAAAAAAAAAAATATTTTTCTTCTTCTCAAAATATGGCTCAATTTAAAAGACTCATTTCCTAATATGGCAGATTGAAATAATTTTCTACACTTCCATAGTTTTATACATATAACACATGTAATAGAAAATAACAAAAATAAAATATAAATTTTAGGGCCGGGTTAGGGCCGGGCCGTATGGTAGGGCCGGGCTTTATTTGTGTGACCCATACCCTACCCTAAATAAAAAAGGGTCGGGTCGGCCCGCCCTAATGGAAGGGCCGGGCCGGGCGGGCTTAGGGCCCAAGGGCCATATGATGAGGCCTAGGGGAATCTAACTTCAGACAACAGCATTTAGGGTGCATTGTCTGAAGATAATGTGACAACAGATGAATAAAAACAGTTGTGTGAAACCAAATCAGACAATATCTTTTAGCAAGTATTGACTTAAAAGTTATTGCACAACAGACAATGAATAACAGTTGTGTGATTGAACAATCAGACAACATCAAAAATCAACCATTGTCTGAATAAACCTTGAACAACATTGAAATAATAATTGTTGTCTGAATTGATCCATTCAGACAACATCAAAAATCAACCATTGTCTGAATAAACCTTGGACAACATTGAAATAATAACTGTTGTCTGAATTGATCCATTCAGACAACATCAAAAATCAACCATTGTCTGAATAAACCTTGGACAACATTGAAATAATAACTGTTGTCTGAATTGATCCATTCAGACAACATCTATTATATCAACCATTGTCTGAAAAGTAATTGCACAAGAGCCAAGTAATGACTGTCGTTGGAATCGAAAATTCAGACGACATATATTTTTTTGCTGTTGTCTGATTATTTCAGACGACAGTTAAAATGTTTGCTGTCGTCTGATATGTGTTGTCTGATTGAAAAATTGGTGTAGTGAAGCAAAATAGAAGCATTATAATTATTCTCATAAAGAACATCCTGTATAAAAGCAACAGCCTTATCTAAAGACAGATTAATAGAATGATCTAAGCTAAAGTGAGCTGACTTAAAAGCTACACTATTTGTTTTGACGAAAAGTATGTCGAATTCTAACAAAATCAAAAACTTGCACATAATCCTTACAATCATCAAGAATCCGACTAATGCCGGAGTTGTTAATTCTCACCTTGTTGATTCATCGCAGCTACCAATATTGAACAGTCACTCTCTAGCTCAATTTCCTTCCAAGCTTGGTGAATGGCCAAAACCAACCCAGCTCTTCATGCTTCGGCCTCATTATGTAGCGCCGAGCACATATGTAGTATGAACTTGGACCAAGCCCCTCTGAATGCACCTCTGTCATCTCGTGCAACAACCCCTACACCACCACTGCCTTTTTCAATATGAAATGCCTCATCGACATTTAATTTCAGTCCACGTGGGAGGGAATTCCCACTTCTTAACTGTAGGGGCCTTTGGACGCAATCTTTCGAGGATGATGCTGCTGGCATGGTATTCCCCAAGTACGTGCATGGCCCATGTCGCAGTGGGCATGGGATTGAAAGCACTGCCCAAACCATATAGAATTGCTCCTCTCAGTCCATAGTGACCGCAAGCACGTGATGACGTGAAAAAGATGTCAACCAGTCTCTTTCCAACATGGGATTGCATGCCATATCAACAATCCAAGTCTCCAAGATTGGATTCGCCGCTGCATGGTTATGTGCCCTAAGCCCTAGAGGGCTATATAACCAAAAACACGCCACAATATTATTACAGTATTTGAAGAAATGCGATTTTAACTCACCATGGCACTGATGGCAGAATGCGCAGTTATAATTTTCCAACGGCACCCTCTTCTTCTTTAGAGCAATATCTCGACATAATCTCCACACAAAGCTTCTAATCTTAGGCTGAACATTAGCTTGCCATATAATCTTCCACAACGCCTTCAACTCAACATGACCAGTAGAGGTAGAAGCCTGCACAGGCATGGAGGCAACTTTCCTTGCAACATGATACCCGCTCTTGACTGTATAGAACCCATGCCTATCAATTGGTCTTCGCGAATTGAGAGGAATTTTACAAATAATTTTCACCTCCTCAGATCGATGAAAACAACTCTTCTAAGTTCTAACCACTCAACCATCCATTCATTGGTCACAGGGTCAATTACGTCAGGTACGCGCAAGTTTTCCAGTCCCTCCATCACCGGCAAGTAAGGCCTGAATGTAAAAGGTCTAGGGATCCACGGGTCTGACCAGGCTGATATAGAAGTACCTGTACGGCCAGGCACGGAACCAGGAATTAAATTTGAGGTGGGCTATATTTACCTTATGCTGGAAAGAAAAATTATTCTTAAAAATTTGGCATAGTCTACTTCGTTTTGATGGAATATCTCAATTGCATAACACTTGTCAAAATATCATTCACAAAATGCATTTTGTTACCCAAATCTAACCATAGAAAATTAAAGCAATTCAAAGTTAAATATTCGATGTCAATACAAATTCAACTAGAGGGAACAAGAAGAGTCATCACTAGATGGACTTAATCACTTTGTACCATGTAAGAGTCAAATTTAATCCAACTTAACCAAACCAAAATTAATAATACAAATTCAATCTCTTTTTTAAGAATCAATAGATTTGATTACTTACATTAGAAAATCTAGAAATACCCAAATTCTAATCTTAATTATATTCTAATTTCATAAAAAAAATTCATACCTCAATAAAGTTGAGGGAATGAGAGCAGAGACGCAGAGTGCTGAGGAGAGGAGAGAGTGACCTCTACCAGGTGAGAGACCGACGACGCTGATGTGCAAAGAGAGGTGAGAGGTGAGAGGTGAGAGGTGAGGAGGGGACGACAGAGAAGAGGAGAAAAGGGGAGAAAAGACAGAGAAGAGGAGAAAATGGAAGAAAAGGTGAGGAGGGAAGTGGGGGAGGACATAACAGGGGAGAAAAGACAGAAAAGAGGGGAAAGGGTAGACAAAGAGTTGTTGCAGTTTTATATATTATACATGTTTGAACTTTGAAGTGCTATAACTTAGGGTGTATATAATCATTTTATTTTTATCCAAAAGTTGGGGTGTGCTGCAGCACACCTTAGCACACCCTTAGTTCCGTGCCTGTGTACGGCTGTACCCACTTGATAACTTACACCCATGTCAAGCAACTCCTTCCCCTTCATTAGGCTCCTCCAAGTATACGAATCCCCTGGACTCACTGAAGCATGCAAAACTCCATCCTTGTTTATTTCTTCGTGAACTACCATTGACCATTTTTTTTAATTTTTTTAATTTTTTTTGTAATTTACTTTTATATGTTGCAAGTTTGTAGCTATTTTACAAGATAGACTCCAGGTGCCTATTATCATTGCATTTTTTTGTTCTGTGACTGGATGATGTGCTTATCCTTCTCACCCGATAAAGCTAGCCATCATCTCTCCATAAACAATTCAATTTATGTTGATTGGCCCCACTTTTCTGCCCTAGTGTTTGTGAAGCTATTCTGGCTGCAAGGGAGAAAAACGGTAATAGTTTTAGAACTGTGGCATAGGGATGGGTTCGCGAAACCGAAAACTGAAAAAAACCGAGCCGAAAAAACCGAACCGAAAAAAAAAACGAACCGAAACAAAAAAACCGAACTGAACCGGTTCGGTTTGGTTTTCGGTTTTACTGTGTCAAAAACTGGTTCGGACCGAACCGAACCGAACCGAACTTACTAAAAACGACGTCGTTTTTTGAGTTTTTGATCAGAAACCCTAGAGCCCTGCGATCTAAATTGTCCTCACTCAGCCTCGCGAGTCACGACATTCATTTCAGCCTTTTCATTTTAGCATCTCTTCTTTAGTCTCTCTTCTCCGCCGCTCCTGCCATCAAGGCTCTGAAGGTGCCAGATCGCGACCGCAAGAAGGTTATAAACATGAAGACCAGATCGATGGCCAAGACCTGAGCGGGACCGTGAAGCGGTGAAGGAGAATCTTTCGGTTGGATGCACGAGATTACGGGCGACGATGTTGAGGTGCTGGTATGAACCCAAGGTATTTCAATTTCAAATATCTTTGCTTTTGATGATTCGGGTTCAATATTGTTCTGAGTTTGTCTTGATTTTGTGCTGGTATGAATTTAATGGCATAGAATGGATGAGCTTGTTCATGATCTGGTAGAGAAAGATTAACGGAGCAAGGATCATATGATCGATCATGATGTTTCCCAGCACCGTTAACGGAGAAAGATTAACGGAGCAACTTCTGTAAGTTGAAATCTGACTTGTTTAATAGTGCTTGTGTTTTCTTTTTATTGAGAATATTCTAATGATGATAGTGTTGTTTCAGGCTCATGTTGGAGAAGGCCTTGTAATTGATGAATGGGTATAACTATCACCTCTGATCTATATATGTTAGTAGAATGAGCTAAACTTTTCATGTTCTTCTAATTGAGAACTTCTCCTAATAAAGTGCATGGTTTCTGCACATGGATTTCTTTAGTTACCAGACCAGATCACCTTCTAATTTTGTCAGTCATGTTCTTGCACAGGATATGATGAAACACAAGGGATGCCTATTGGGGGCCACAAGAAATCTCTTTCCTTAATTACAAGTCAGGAACTTGTCTTCCTTTCACAACTTGATTTTAGCCATTCCATGGTATGTTGATTACTGCTTTTGTATTATGTGGTTGTTAAAATCTTAATCATTTAATGGCTACTAATTCAGGCTCATGTCGCATTCCACTGTGCTGAACCATACTTGATTTGCAGGTGTTGAAAACTGTAGGTGTTGTGGATGTGAAGCAAGCTGATCCTTAGGGCGACATCCTGATATGGGGACTTTCCAAATGGGAGCAAATGTGGGCAGATTTCAATGGCCTTGATTTTTTAATGTTAATGATTTGCTCTTTTAATTTTTTTTTATTGATAAGGCTCCAACGACCTTGATTCCCAGTTTCCAGAGTGATTTGTTTTAAGAAGATGGACAATTGGACATGATTCAGGACTCAAAATAGACTAAATATATTAAAATATATGGAAATGGTTATATTTGCGGATCAACTAGACTAAATATATTTAAATGTATATAAATAATTTAAAAAATAAAATAAACCGAATGTGAACCGAACCGGTCGGTTCAGTTGTCGGTTCTGAACTCTCAAAAATAAAAAACCGAACCGAACCAACCGAAGTTCAAGGTCGGTTCGGTTCTCGGTTTTGGCTCAAAACCGAACCGAATGAAACCGAACCCATCCCTAATCAAACATCACCTAGAATAGAAGGCCCTGCTGGTTCTGCCATCTTGATCAATGATCTGTAGTGTCTGATTGCTCATATATGACGAACTCTTTGTGCCCGTGTCTTCTAACTCAATTATCTGTGGAGTTACTTAATGCCAAATTCCACCAGAACTGACTTGTTGTAGAGCGAGTCATCACTTTGATTGAAATCATTACAGTTGGGATATTTGTGTTAACGGGTCAATGCTATGTTGACTTGATCAAGGTCTGCTGAAGAATCCATTGTGCTGATGTGGCAGTTGGTTGAATGCATTTGCCTAGCTGGAGTTACTTTTGGTAAAAGTTGGTTATTGGTGTTTGTTGGGGTTTTATCCAACAAGTACTATAAATAGGGGTGGCTGTAATAATTTTTCTAAGCTTTCATAATTGAAGAACTCAGTTAGATATCTTCTTCATTTTCTCTTCTCTGCATTCATATTCACCTGCAACCTCAAGATCAATCATCCATGGCTGCAATGTTATCATGGTATCAGAGTGGGTTACCCACGTTTTTGGTTTCAGCGATGGCCACACGTGCTCACCGTCACCCAATATAACTTGTCCACGTGTATGGCTTGAGAAATCGCCACACGTGCGGGGGCGTGTTGAGAATGTGTATAAATATAACTTTGCTCATGGGTTTATAAGGGTTTGAGCCACTAAATCCATTGCCAATTGGTTCCTTGCACGTGGGAACCGGAAGAAATATCATAAAAATCGGCCAAAAACTTGCTGAACCAGCAGACTGAAAGTCAGACGGAAAAACCGGCAGAAGGAAAGGAAAAAAAAAAAAAAAGGAGGAAGGAGAAGCTACAGCCCAGAGGCCCAAGCCGAACCCAAGCCGAGCGCAAGCTGAGCATAAGCCGAGCCCAAGCTGAGCATAAGCCGAGCTCAAGCCGCGGTCCTTAAGCCACGTCAGCACAGGGTCCCACAGCCACGTCAGCAACCAGACCCTACTACCACGTCAGTAGCGGACCCCAACTCCACATCAGCACTGGACCCTAGCGCCACGTCAGCACCGGTCAACCATTTCCAGTCCACTTTCCGGCCACTTTTTCTGACCACTTTTTCGGGCCAAATTTCTGGCGACCTATTTCGAGGTATTTTTTTTTCTAAAAGTTCCCTTTTTTTAGAGTTTTTAAATTCATTTTCTCTTCTTTTTATTGGGGACTTGCAACCTCCCTTCTTCTACCCCCCTTTCTTCATCATAGGGGAGACCAAATTAAGCCGAACTGTGGGGGTTCGTGCTCACTCCAAGCTTAGAGCTTATTGAGATCTCCAAACTTAGAGTTTGTAGAGAATTTATGATCGACCACTTACGTCATTGTTTCGATCTAATCCAATACCTCTTGGAATTTAATTTCTTAAAAGCGATTACGCTAAGGAATTTTATATGTTTTCGTGATAGCCTTTTACGCTCCGAAACTAACCCTTTTTCTTGTTCTCTTTCAGGATGAGTAACCTGAACGAATTGGACTTTGCTCTATTGGGAACAACTGGCTCTGGATATCACAGGTGGGTTCGTGATGTCCGCCAGCATCTCAAGGCCGATGGAATCTTAGATATGATTCTTGAGCCTTGCCAGGACGTGTTAACTGTTGAGCAAGCTCAAGCTTTGGAAGTAAATAGAGCAGCCTTAGAGGCAAATAAGGCGCAAGCCGTCATCCTAATGACTCATCATATGGATGATTCGCTCCAATACGAGTGTATGAATGAAGAAGACCCCAGAAGGCTGTGGATCTCACTCGAAGAAAGATTTGGCAATGTCCGTGACTCCCTGCGTCCTGACCTAGAAGTGAGATGGCATAGCCTACACTTCTGTGATTTCAATTCAGTTCTTGACTATAACTCGGAAACACTTTGCATTAAATCCTTAATGGAATTCTGTGGTAAAGAGATCACACATGCGATGTTGATTGAGAAGACTCTCTCTACCTTCCCCGTCTCTGCATTGATGGTTGCTAAGAACTATCGAATCGATGTTGCTGCAGGACAAATCACAAGGTTTCATGAGCTCATTGGAGCTATGAATGTCGCCGAAAAGCATGACAACATCCTTGTGAAGAACTATAATTCGAGATCCGTGGATATAGAGCATATTCCGGAATCCAATTATAGTCGCGCCCCTAAGAGAAGGCGCCAAGAGCGAAACCCTAACCTTAGGGATACTTCTGGACGTTCTAGTCCAAATAATCGCTCTACTTGGGAAAGTAACCGCCAAAATAGGCGAACACGAAACCGAAGAGGTCAATGTGGAAAGAGAAAGGGAGACAACACCTCTGGCCATGTTGGTGGCACCACCAACACTAAGAGCCATCTAAATGACGCTTTCAAAGCGCCTCAATCAATGGAGTCTAAGCAAAGAGATGTATGTTCTCGATGTTGAGTATCCGGTCATTGAGCACACATTTGTAGAGCTCGTGGAGAAATTGTCACCGCCTACAAAGCATATTGTGAAGCAAGAGAAACTCACTATGTGGAACAAGAAGATCAAGAAGATGATCTAGAGTGAAGGGTTGAAGACTACAAATCTGGCTGGGATCAATAGATCGCCAATTCTGTTTAAGTCTTTTTATTTTCCGAGAGATGTAATAGGCAATTGCCATATATTTTTGTAGATGCCAATGGTTTAGTCTTTCTTTAAAGTAGGCTCACCCCAAAGTAAGTGTGATATCTAGGAAGGTTATGAGATTAGTGGTACTTAAGCGAGCCTTGCTCCACCTAAAACTCTTTACTCACCTAGTCACATTCATTTTGGAATTACCGAAAGAAGTTAGACGACTACCATTGTTTTGCATTAGCTAGCATTTTGGATTAGATTTTCTTTGGTCAAAGAGACAATGATGTAACTCCGTTGGCTTATGAATAAAATTTCTAGTTCTTTTCATTATGACTCCATTTTGATTCTAAGCATATGACTTTGTGACTACGATGGCTGGGCCATCAGTATTAATTCAAGGACATGGAATAGCCCAAGAATTCCCCTTGCCAAATGGCACCTTGATTACTGTCACAAAAACCTTCTACGCTCCTAGGGTAAATCGCACCTATGAATAGCCAACGGATTCCATGCGAAAACGCATGTAGAGAACGGAAATGAGTTCCTTTGCAATACCTCTAATGATTGCGAACAAAGGCGCATCGTAGAGAAGTTTATGTGTCTCTCTAGTGGACTCTATGTCACTATCCGAGCTATTAAATCCAAAGTTATGCGAGAAGATCTCTTAGATTTAGACACATATTGGCTTTGTGACGACAGGATATATCATCCTAGTCATGATATGATGGTCCGTCTACTAAAGAATTCACACAAACATCAATTCTCTCGAGCGAAACGAAGCATGAATCAAAAGTTGATTCCTGGACTAAATGTGACCGCCGCCGCTGCCTCTAGCGCCACAGCAGTCCACCACCAGCCCAGGGCTGGCACAGTCCCTATCCATAAACGCCATGGATGGCGTCCATCATGGTGATGGCGCCCCAGGTGATGCTGCAATCACCAACTTGCTTCAAATAGCGTTTCAAACGCTCAGGCCCAACCACAATCCTCATTGGTTGCTTATAAAGCCTCTCGCTCGTTTACAAAGCCTGTTCCTTTAGGAAATTAGGACTGAGACCGTCCTATGCAAAGGATATAAAAATACTCATTATGTTCTTACATAGAATCCGTGGGGATTCTGTGGACTAGTTTAACCAACTTGCGGATGTTTAAATATCTCATGATGTTGGTTGACACGCAAACACGCTGGTCACGTGTTGTGCCATTGTCCACCTGTAATGTTGCTTATGCTACACTCCTAGCACATATCATATGACAACGGGCTCACTCCCCAGATCATCATATTCAGTCAATTGGATTTGACTATGCTAGAAAGTTTAGATCGACGACTTTCGATGGATATTGCAATGGGACTGATGTTGGACATCACATTCCCATGTACATACCCAAATGGTCTCGCGGAAACGACTACGATGGTAGTCCGGACATTGGTAATGCGCATCAATCTCCTTATATTTACTTGGGGTGATGCAATATCGCATGCAGCTATGCTAATTCATCTACGACCCATCACCACTCAATCTGCCTCTGCGTTACAGCTAGTAATTGGGTACAAGTATCGTACTTACGCATATTTGAGTGTGCAATTTATGTGCCACTTGCGTTGCCACAGCGCTCCATGATGGATCCTTACAGACGAATGGGAAACAAAATGCCCTTGCTAGGCGATCTCCAAATATTTGAGATTCCAACTATCGTCCGCCACTTAATGCCCTTGCTAGGTGATCTCCTTACCACTATTTGCGGATGTCACTTTGATGAGACAGTCTTCCAGTCGTTAGGGGGAGATAAGAACGCGAATGTTCAGCAGGAACGACATGAATTGTTGTGGTCTGTCCCCACTATGTCTCATCTCGATCCCTGTTAAAGTGACAAGATCACACAAATATGTTGCAAACATGCCTTCAAGGAAGGACGTCCCAACGAGAGGACGTAGCTCCACCCTACACGGAGGTAGGCATGGTGCCAACGCCAACGAGAGTGGCACTCTGGCATTACAGGCCATGGCCCCAGCTAGGATGCATGGGAGGCCCGTGGGTTCGAAGGATGCTTTGGCAGAACCCAATCCTTGGATCATCGACACTCAAAATCCATCTCATGAGAATCTTTCGGGTTATGGTTATCGTTGGGGGACGCCTCGACGTCAGAACCTATTCCTGAGAATATAGAGTTCTATGAAAATTACACTAGTGTACATGAGACGTGGGATATAAACTCCATCATAATTGATGATGTAGTCACCCATTTAGTTGCTCATGAGTTTGTTGAGTCTGATGATATCGAACCACGCTCCGTTGATGAATGAATGTCAACGTAGAGAAATTTGGCATAAATGGAAAGATACGATCCAGGTTAAGATAGATTCTCTAACGAAGAGGAAGGTTTTTGAGCCAGTGATGCCAACACCTCCTAACATAAAACCTATTGACTAATGGGTCTTTGTTAGAAAGCGTGATGAGAAAAAGAGATGGCAATCTCACCTTATGGCGCAAGGCTTCTCACAAAACGCCCTGGAATCGACTACGATGAGTCATATTCTCTCGTAATGGATGTCATTGCACTCCACTACCCTGTCAGTTTGGTAGTTTTCGAATAACTGAACATGCAGCTTACGAATGTGGTCACTACGTATCTCTATAGGGATCTAGATACGGAATATACATGAAAGTTCATGGTGAACTTCATTTACCCAAGTCAAGTGGCTCTAGACCACGGAGCGCGTTTACAATAATGTTGAAACGCTCACTAAGATGACTACTTGATTGGGAAGGGATATGCCCACGCGTTTCCATAACAAGTTTCAGATTCTATCGCGATTCATGTTGGACATGATATTCATTGGAAGCCCTTAAAGAGTTAAGGGAAACCGCTGAACACTTGAAATCCGAGTTTGAGATGAAGGATTTTGGGAGAAGGTCAAGCCTTCAAGCACCCCACGATCGTCCGTAGTCTTGATCCTAAAAAGGATCCTCTTCGACCGAATGATGATGGCGAAGATGTGCTAGAGGCGGAAGTGCCCTACATAAGTACAATAGGCGCATTATTGTACTTAGCTCAATGCACAAGACCGGACTGTGATGACCTGGATTTTCTGTTATTTAACTTTGGTAATTAGTAATGGACTAGTTGTATGAATAATTGTTATTGTGCTTTATTCATAAGTTGTATGTGAGGTGGAATGGTTTTCGTACGTATAAATATTCGAATTTCACAGTTTAGGGGGTTGTGTGAAGTTTGACTTTTTATACATTGGGATTTTCGGAAAACTTCTTTCTCGAAAGTTGTAGAGCGCGTCAATACGAGTTCGTGGACATGCGGAACTTGAGAATCGGAGTTCGTATGAGAAAGTTATGGCCATTGGAAGGAATTTCCATTTTGGTATAAATAGAACTTTCCCAAGTTGGAAACTTACTATTTTCATTATTTCAATTTCCGGAAAACTCACTTTCTCTCTCTTTTCTCTCTCGGTCGACTCCTTCAGAAACAAAATTTTCTGTCTGACCCGACCCGAACCTTGTGACCCGACCCGACTTTTCCGGCGAACTGCGGTGGTCTTTGGCCATGAAACTTGGTCAGCAGGTTCGCCTCCTGCGTCTGGTCGTCCCTGTGGTGTTCTCTAGTGGCGTTATCCATCGTGTACGGCGCAGCAAGGCAGTGCAGATTGGTGTTTTCGGACCCGACCGGAAAACGCAGCTCTGGCGACGGTACGGCTTCAAGCTTCCTTCCTTGGCTTCGTGGGGGTCGTCTGAGTCAATCTATGGTGTTTGTTTGGATCGATTTACGTGGAAATCGGTTCAACTCAGATTAAGCAAAAATCCAAACCTTGTGAGGTAGTTTTCGACCCTTTGTGCTTGTTTTCTGACTTCGAGCTAGTTATGAGAAATCACAAGCATGCTTAGATGAAGCTTTTTGCTGTTGGAAGTTTTGTGAAATATTGAGTTTTGGCCGGCGGCGGTGCGCCACTGCCTGTGGAGGCATTTTGGCGGTGTTCCGGCCATGTATGGGGCTGTTTATGGTATTATATGTTTTCTACTCGTCGATACGAGCGTTTTGATATATAATACGCATATTTTGGAGTTCATATGAAATTGTTATGATTTTTACGATTTCATACCGGTTGATTTATTCGATACGTGAGGATTCGAGCGTCCGATCGACTTGTGGTTTGGTCATATTGATCGTGGACGTATTCCGGAGACTTTGGGAGGTCTCGGATGTGGTTTTACCTCGATTGGCGCCAGTTTGGGGGATTTTAGTTCAAAACAGGGGTTTCGGACTTAAATCGGTTGTGAATTGTTACTGAGTGGAAACCGTATGTGATTAGGTACTTGACGAAGTATTTTGGACGGTTGTTTTGTGAATTGGCTGCTTTGTTCTTGGTTGAAGACGCAGCGGGAGTTTCGAGGTGAGTAATCTCACAAGGGTCATTAATGAATGGAATACCGTTATTTTGATAGTTATTTAGTAACTGCAAACTATAGTTGCTATTAGTAGGCATTCCTGAGCGGATGACTACGTATATATATATTTACGTGAAATATATATGTTTTGGTGGTTTGTGGATTGCGGAAAACAATAGGCATGAATGATGCGTTTTATTGTTTTGGATTGTGGCTTTCGGAAAACAAATACTTTAGAATTGTTGATTTGATTTGTTTTGAAAAGCGTTGAGATTTGTGTATGAAAACAATATGCATGAAATGATGTTTTTTATTGTTTTGTGGCTTTTCGAAAAACAATGATTATGGAAATGTTGATTTCGATTGTTTTCAAAAGCGTTGCGATTTGTGTAATGTTTTTGAGTCTTGTGTGACTGTTTTGATGATTTGCTCCAAGGGACTGTGCGGCCCGAGGATCGAAGGTCTATGACCTTGGGCAGAATCTTAGGTAATTCACGTCTTTGGCCGGACGAGTGGTTACGTTCAGTTAGAGCTCTAGTCTGTCTGCCATATAGGTAATTCATGGGGTAACGGGAATTGGTTATTGATAACTCATGACATTACGTGTTTTTAGGGAACAAGGTGTGAGTTGCTTCCTTATTAACGGTTTTTAAGGGGACAAGGTGCAAGTTGTTTTCCTTATTAACGATTTGGTACGATATTGTACGATTTGGTACGATTGATAGAAATCAAGGTGTGAGTTGCTTTCTATGTTATATTGATAGAAATTAAGGTGTGAGTTGCTTTCTATGTTATATTGATAGAATTAAAGTGTTAGTTGTTCTCCTTTATTTCGTGCTTTAATAGAATAAAATGTGTTTGGTTTCTCAATTGAAATGTGCGGGGTTCATCCCGTGAATTTGGTGTGAGTTGTTTTGCGTTACTCATACGGGCTTGCAAAAGCTTACCGGGTGTGGCGACCCGAATGGGTATACCACAGCGCCGTAATATTAAGCCAATAGGAGCTCGATACATCGTAGACGTACCGTAAACCTACCAACTTAATACTACAAGGCTTGTTTAAAATGCAAATTTTGAGAAAATGGAGACGAAGCAAACTTTTAAGAAAAGACTTTAAATCAACAACCCAACATTTAAAATAACAAGTCTGGACATGCTTAAAAGTTAAAGTGGCAAGTGCACTGTGGCGCCTTAGGGCTTACATCATAACCGAAATGAAAGGAGTTCAACAACAACAATAAAACAAAGGGGTGAGGCGCGCTCCCAGGTAGGCGGACCTCACAGAGTTCAACATGGAAAGAAAAGCGAGTAGATTGATAGAATACCAAAAGGAAGAGCTTCAAGCAACAGGAACAGCAACACACGGACTGGGCCAACGACCCTCTTCTAATCCAAATCGTCCGGAATGACCTCGTTGTAACCTGAAATGTAGGGGTGAGCATTTCGTCCTCGCTAGCCCAATAGGGGCCAACCCAACCTTAGTTAGGTTTGAAAACTAATAGGTAAAACATAGCTACTAGATTATAGATCGCGCGCATTTGTAAAATCGAGTAAAACAAATGCAACCACAAAAACAATCATAGTTGTTTCGTTTCAAGAAATCATATGCAGCATGCTTCACACAATTTGGAGCTCCGAGATACTTACCTGCCGGCTAAAATAAGATAAATCAGTGACCGATCTGGTTCGTCCTGAGTAAGAGAACCAGCCAACTACTCTGTAGTCCTTGTGACTACAAGTAGCGAAAGTGTCCATTTCCTGGCTCTGAGTCTCCTATGACTGGTCACTGTCTGTACTTACCTTTCCCCGACAAACATAGGAGCACAGCCCCCTCCGGAGGTTCACGGTTATCGACACCGTGGGATCCCTAGGAATCAACGCGTCTAGGTCCCATTCACTTTCAGGTCACAAACATACAAAGGGTACAGTATCTCAACATGCAAGTCTAGCCTCGGTTTTCGCAATCAACAATTATCATTTCTGAAAACACACGTATCACGAGGCGTCGACTAATGAACAACCAAAAACATACTTGCAGGTAACATAATATTATACTAGAGCATTCCACATATCTTGATAAGCCTCTAACAAGGAAGGGACAGCTCACCCTACCTGGAAAATGCTGGCGTACTCCACACTCGGATGCTTTCCGCTTAAGCTTCCTTAACGATCGTGTTTCCTAAACCATTACTTAGTTTGTAAGTAATTATCCAGGTAAACATCATGATCAACTTTAAGTAATCGCGCATACTAAACCCTTTTTATTTCAATGAGACCATTAATTATTTCTTTCAACCTTTACCAATTTGGGAAACTAACTTCTTTCTTAAAAAGGAAAACGTCCTTATCGCTCCGCTAAACTTTCGTCAATCCGAGCGACCAAAGTCGAGTCGATCCTCATGTTTTACGAGGTCGGTCAACCCTGGTCAACTCTCGGAGTTGACTTTTGACCTTTGACTTTGACTTCTGACTTTTGAACAAATATTCCTTTATTTACCATTATTTCTTATTTATTAAAAATAAATAAGTAAATAATTATAAATAAAGTTTTACTTTTACTTTTATCCATTTACTTCTCCTTTTTCACCTTTTCACTTTTACCATGACTTTTACCTCCACACTTTCACTTTTACCCTTTATCTCCTTTTTACCGAATTTACCTTTACTTTCACCTTCTTCACTTTTTACCACTTTACCACAGTAAAACCTCAATTAATCCAACTTTTACCATTTTCTTTATTTTCCTTTTCTTCCAAAAACAAATCCATTTATTTTCTTCTTCCTTTTCTTTTTCTTTTGGCCAAAATGCACAACAAATAATCACCAAATCTTCAACAACAAAATCCCAACACTTTGAAAATTATGCTAATAAAATCCTACTAATTTAATCCTCCTCAAACACCTAATTTTCACAATTTTTCAACAACAACAATAGCTCCACAAAATCAAAATCAACCAAATAAATTCCAAAAATTCTAGGGTTTGTCCGAAACCCATTCCTTACCCTTTCCTCTTCAAAAATCACGTCCTATTCCTTCTCCTTGGCCTTCTTCACCTACAAACCCGTCCAACATCAATATCTCAACCAAAAACTCAACAACAAGGTTGCATGGATAGATCCTTACCAAAAATCCTTGTCAAACCCGTAGCCTAGCTTCATGGTTCAAGGAGAAATCGGGTTCATGCAAACAAAATCACAAACCCAAATCAAAAACTCGGATTTAGGAAGAAATAGATGTAGATCGGATGAATAGAGGCTAGATTAGGAGGGATATTACCTTGATTTAAGCTTGGGGAGAAGAAATCACAAAAACCCCAATTTTAGCTTCGGGTTCTAGGGTTTTTGGGTGAGTGAATGGCTAAATTTCTTGATTTTGGTTGGAGAAATGGAAAGAGGGGAGGAAGAGGAGAAAATCTGGAAATTTTGGTGAAGAGAGGAGTTCCGGCGACGGCGGCGGTGCGGCGGCGGCGTCCGGCGGTGGCGGTGATTTCCGGTGGAAGCTAGAGAGAGAGGCTCTCGGTTAGAGAGAGAGAGAGCTGAAGAGAAATGAGGGAAGTGGCTAGGGTTTGAGAGGGATGTGTTCCTTAAATACCTCTCCCAAATTTAATTGTGAAAAGTCTAATTCGCCCTTCCTTTTGGGCCAAGTGGGCTTGGGCTGCTCCAACTTTCTTTTTCTCTTAATTTCTTCAAGCCCAATCCGATAATTACATCTTCAAACATCCTTATTTCTCCAACACTTCACCGAATCCTTTCGGAAAAATTTTTCGGGCTTGTCCTAAGCCTCGAAACTTTAAAAATACTTTTCTATACCCAAATTGGATTTTCTCTAAATTTTTAATCCTTTAAAAATGACCTCAAAATCTTAACCTAAGCGCGAATACTTGTGTACCATACGAATACGTAGTTTCAAACATTATACGACAAATTAAAATAAACAAGAAAAAGTACGGGGGTCTACACCGGGTTTGTTGTGTGATAACCCGGTGCACCATTCAAACGGTCTAGGGGTTAATCCTGCAGGTCAGGATAATCGAGGCTGAAGTTGGGGTTGCATACTTGCAGCTAAACGGTAGGAAGCCAATTTTGTGACTTTACCGTTATTTGGACTTCCGTTGTAGTAAGCTCTGAGGAGCATTTACGTTTTACTTTGTTGTTGACAATTTAATTCGTAAGCTTATGTATATATATGACTCTGAGGAGCGGGTCAATATTGACATAATGGGTTCAGGGCATCAATATGTGGGTAGTTTAAAGGGAAAAAGTTTCCAGGTTTTTGATATTGATGACTGAACGATCACGCATGTATAATTATGGGATTATATATCGATTTTTATTTATGTTAAAAATCAGGGGCGTGACATATTGGTATCAGAGCGTAAGGTGCATATTTGGTGACAATCAATACTCCTCGAGTGATGGCCCGTCTGCAGCGGATCCCCATCTGATGCTCTTCGGTATTGATATAGTCATTGGGTATGCAGTGAGCGTTGGAATGTGAGTCTTCCGGGTAGTGTTGGCTCAGTGAACAAAGTTTAGGAGCTTAAGGTAGCTTCTAGGAGTTATAATCTTTTGAGGAATGTGGACCTTTAGATTTAACTCTTGTTTACGTAGGGGATAGAGTGTATCTTCTGACGTTGTGTGTGGTTGATTTAGTCATAACGTTGACTTATACTTGTAGTTGGAAGTTGTACAAGTATTAATCACAGGTTGTTATGCTCCTTAGGTGATGGATTCACGAGGTGGCCGAGCTAGGGGTCGAGGTAGACCTAGAGGCAGGGGTGGAGCCCGAGGTAGGGGCAAGATTCCTCCACCTGTTGAGGAGATATTCGAGAATGAGGTCGAGGCATCAAATGTTGAGCTGCCTGTTCCACCTGTTGTGGAGGTTGCGAATGTTGTAGATCCCACTCGTTTGTCGAAGTTGGCAAAGGAGATTTCGAGGCTGGGAGGAGTTCCATTTCAGGGAGGTACGGATCACATGTTGGCAGATCAATGGATCGAGAACATGAAGACCTACTTCGAGATGGTCGTCTACGACGACGTTGAGAAGAGGAAGATTGCCACCTTTATGCTCCAGGGCGATGCACGGGTGTGGTGGAATGGCACACACAGAGTGATGGATGTGTCCACCATGACCTGGAACGGTTTTGTGGAACTGTTCAGGAAGAAGTACTTTTCGCCTTCTGTGAGGGAGAAATTGGAAAGGGAATTTGTCTCGTTAGTCCAAGGGACTAAGAGTGTGAGGGAGTATGAGGCTGAGTTCTCAAGGTTGTATCGCTTTGTGAGACAGATGGATGCTGAGAGCCTAGCTATGAAGTTTCAGTGGGGACTGAATGCTTCGATCCGGCGCGATGTCGCTGTTATGGAATTGAAGACTGTGGAGCTTATTTTCGCTAAGGCTATGGCCATTGAGCAGGAAAATTTGACTTTCCAGGAACATGAATCGGCCGAGAGGGATTTCCAAAGGAAGGGAAAGGCAACTGCGGGGAGCAGTAAGGCATATGGGAATCAAGGTGGATTATGGAAGTGGCAGAGGACAAATCAGCAGGGGCCAGCTAGGGCTGCACCTGCTAGGATTGCTAGGGCTGCACCTGTTGGGCAGGGAGCACCCTTGAGATGCTACAACTGCAAAGAGATTGGCCATACTGCTAAGGCTTGCACAAAACCGAAGAACTTGGTGTGCTTTACTTGTGGCCAAACGGGGCATTTCTCCAGGGATTGTACCCAGCAGCAGGATAGGGGACAAGGGAACCAGCAGAGGCAACTGCCTCAAGGAAATGTGAGGGTGTTTGCTGTTGGTCAGCAGAATACCGGAGTGGAAGGTACACTATCCTTATTTGATTTCCTTGCTAGGGTGTTGTTTGATACGGGAGTGTCCCACTCCTTCATATCTAGTTCTGTGGTTGATATGTTAGGATTGACTCCTAGGCCTCTTGCTAGACCCTTGTGTGTTACTTCTTCACTTGGTGTTTCCCTTGAGTTGTGTATGTTTTGTGATGCATGCCCAATTGTGATTGGTGGTAGGGAGTTTACCGCGACTTTGATTGTGTTAGCAGATCATACGTATGATGTTATTTTGGGTGTTGATTGGCTGAGGCCAAATCACGCTATGATTGATTGCTTTGAAATGGTAGTGTCATTTCATATGCCTGGACAGCTGGTGTTTCGTTATCGGTGTCTTAGGTCAGATACTGCTTTGAGGGCAGGATTCTTAGCTCATGTGGAATTGGTGAGTTGTGCTGCGATTATGGCAGAGATTGCTGTAGTTTCTGAGTACAGTGATGTGTTTCAGGAGATACCAGGGTTACCTCCAAGGAGGGTAGTGGATTTTGCTATCGATGTGATGCCAGGTATTGCACCTGTATCCATGGCACCAACAGAACTTAAAGAGTTGAAGGATCAAATTGATGGTTTACTTGAACAAGGGTTCATTAGACCTAGTACTTCTCCTTGGGGTGCACCTGTGGTATTTGCGAGGAAGAATGATGGTTCACTACGGTTGTGTGTGGATTATCGGCAGTTGAACAAGGTGACGATCAAGAATAGGTACCCTTTACCTAGGATTGATGACTTGTTTGACTAGCTTAGGGAAGCTACTGTATTCTTGAAGATTGATTTGAGATCTGGATATCACCAGTTGAGAGTGAAGGATGATGATGTTCCTAAAACAACGTTTAGGACCAGGTATGGACACTTTGAGTTTGTTGTTATGCCTTTTGGTCTAACCAATGCACCTGCTGCCTTTATGGACTTGATGAACCATATGTTCAGTCCATACTTGGATAAGTTCGTGGTGGTGTCTTGATTTATTCCAAGACGTTGGAGGATCATGATAAGCATCTGCGGATTGTGCTACAGATTTTGAGAGAAAAGAAGTTGTTTGCGAAATTTGAGAAGTGCGAATTTTGGCAAAGGGAGGTCAAGTTCCTTGGTCATGTAGTTTCAAAGGATGGAGTCTCCGTGGATCCTTCTAAGGTTGAGGCAGTGATGAACTGGGGCCAACACACTACGGTTACTGAGGTACTTAGTTTTCTGGGCTTGGTAGGTTATTATTGGAGATTCATTGAAGGATTTGCTAGTATTGCTTCGGCTTTGACCAAGTTGACCAGGAAGGATGTCCAGTTTGTGTGGACTGAGGAATGTGAGCGAGCATTCAATGAGTTGAAGGCTAGATTGACCACAGCCCCAGTGTTGACTATTCCCACAAGCGGTGGTGGTTTAGTCATCTATAGTGATGCGTCTCATCAGGGTTTGGGGTGTGTGTTGATGCAGCATGGCAGTGTTGTCGATTATGGCTCTAGACAGTTGAAGGTGCATGAGCGTAATTATCCCACTCATGATTTGGAGTTGGCTGCAGTTGTTTTTGCCTTGAAGATTTGGAGGCATTACTTGTATGGAGAAAAATTCGAACTCTTTTCGGATCATAAGAGTTTGAAGTATCTGTTCTCTCACAAGGAGTTGAACATGAGACAAAGAAGGTGGATGGAGCTCATTAAGGACTATGATTTCACCTTGGAGTATCATCCAGGGAAGGCCAATGTAGTGGCGGATGCTTTGAGTAGAAAGCCCAGAGGTATTGTTGCTTCTGTTATGGTTCAAGAGTGGCTGATGTTGGAGACTGCATCTGAGTTTGACCTTGTACAAGCAGGAGTTGGGAATGGGAGTTTCCTTGGAAGTATCACGGTACAACCTACCCTGATTTCCAGGATCATTCAAGGTCAATCAGAGGATGAGTTCTCACGTGCGAAGTTGGTAGAGTTAGCTGCGGATTCGTCCATTGGCGTTCCATCGGAGTGGTCGGTGGGAACGGATGGTGGTTTGCGGATGAACCATAGGTTGTATGTTCCGGATCGTGTTGACCTCAAGGGAGAGATTCTTCGTGAGGGACATCGATCGCGGTATACTGTGCACCTTGGGAGCACTAAGATGTATCGGGATTTGTGAAGGCAATTCTGGTGGAATAGAATGAAAAGGGATGTTGCAGAGTATGTTTCCAAGTGTCTTACTTTCCAACGTGTGAAGGCTGAGCATCAGAGACCTGCAGGTATGTTGAAGCCATTACCTATTCCCGTGTGGAAATGGGAGCAGATCTCAATGGATTTTGTTACTGGACTGCCTAGGTCTAAACGGAATCACGATGCAGTGTGGGTGATCGTGGATCGTTTGACGAAGTCGGCGCACTTTCTTTCGGTGTCAATGACATATTCGCTTGACACATTGTGCGAGCTTTACATCGAGGCGATCGTGAGACTTCTCGGAGTGCCCGTATAGATTGTTTCTGACAGTGATGCTCGGTTTACTTCAAAATTTTGGAGCGGTTTCCAAAAGGCCATGGGAACTGATTTAGATATGAGTACGGCATTTCACCCGCAGACTGACGGGTAGACTGAGCTAGTGAATCAGGTGTTGGAGGATATGTTGAGAGCTTGTGTGTTGGACTTCAAGGGAAGATGGGAGGATCATCTGCCGTTGATTGAGTTCTCCTACAACAACAGTTATCACTCCAGTATTGGCATGGCACCATATGAGGCCCTGTATGGTAGGCCATGTAGATCTCCGATCTGCTAGGCAGAAGCGGGAGATAAGGTGTTATTGGGTCCTGAGATTGTGCAGGAGACCACTGACAAGATTTCAGTTATCAGGGACAGGATTCGAACAGCACAGAGTAGACAGAAGAGTTATGCATATTTGAAAAGGAGACAGGTTGAGTTTAATGAGGGTGATCATGTGTTCTTGAAGGTCTCACCCATGAAGGGTGTGGTGAGATTTGGCAAGAAGGGGAAGTTATCGCCGAGGTTTGTCGGACCTTTCGAAATTCTGGAAAGGGTAGGAGACTTGGCTTATAGGCTTGCCTTACCTCCTAGTATGTCTGGTGTGCATGATGTGTTCCATGTGTCTATGTTGACGAAGTATGTCCAGGATGAGTCACATGTGATCGATTATGGCACGATTGAGGTGCATGCGGATACGACCTTTGTTGTTGAACCTGTCCGTATTTTGCATAGGTCAACAAAGCAACTTCGAAGGAAGGAAGTTGACTTGGTCAAGGTATTGTGGAGTCACCATGACGATGGTGATGCTTCTTGGGAGTTGGAGTCGGATATGAGAGCGAAGTACCCACAGTTGTTTGTTGATCAGCAAGCGTGAATTTTGGGACGAAATTCCTTTAAGGAGGGTAGACTGTGATGACCTGGATTTTCTGTTATTTAATTTTGGTAATTAGTAATGGACCAGTTGTATGAATAATTGTTATTGTGCTTTATTCATAAGTTGTATGTGAGGTGGAATGGTTTTCGTACGTATAAATATTCGAATTTCACAGTTTAGGGGGTTGTGTGAAGTTTGACTTTTTATACATTGGGATTTTCGGAAAACTTCTTCACGAAAGTTGTAGAGCGCGTCGATACGAGTTCGTGGACATGCGGAACGCGAGAATCGGAGTTCGTATGAGAAAGTTATGGCCATTGGAAGGAATTTCCATTTTGGTATAAATAGAAGTTTCCCAAGTTGGAAACTTACTATTTTCATTATTTCAATTTCCGGAAAACTCACTTTCTTTCTCTTTTCTCTCTCGGTCGACTCCTTCAGAAACAAAATTTTCTGTGTGACCCGACCCGAACCCGGTGACCCGACCCTGCTTTTCCGGCGAACTGCGGCGGTCTCTGGCCGTGAAACTTGGTCAGCAGGTTCGCCTCCTGCGTCTGGTCGTCCCTGTGGTGTTCTCTAGCGGCGTTATGCACCGTGTACGACGCAGCAAGGCGGTGCAGATTGGTGTTTTCAGACCCGACTAGAAAACGCAGCTCCGGCGACGGCACGGCTTCAAGCTTCCTTCCTTGGCTTCGTGGGGGTCGTCTGAGTCGATCTATGGTGTTTGTTTGGATTGATTTATGTGGAAATTGGTTCAACTCAGATTGAGCAAAAATCCCAACCTTGTGAGGTAGTTTTCGACACTTTGTGCTTGTTTTCTGACTTCGAGCTAGTTATGAGAATTCACAAGCATGCTTAGATGAAGCTTTTTGATGTTGGAAGTTTTGTGAAATATTGAGTTTTGGCCGGCGGCGGTGAGCCACTGCCTGTGGCAGCGTTCTGGCGGTGTTCCGGCCATGTATGGGGTTGTTTCTGGTATTATATGTTTTCTACTCGTCGATACGAGCGTTTTGATATATAATATGCATATTTTGGAGTTCGTATGAAATTGTTATGATTTTTACGATTTCATACCGGTTGATTTATTCGATCCGTGAGGATTCGAGCGTTCGATCGACTTGTGGTTTGATCATATCGATCGTGGACGTATTCCAGAGACTTTGGGAGGTCTCGGATGTGGTTTTACCTCGATTAGCGCCACTTTGGGGGATTTTAGTTTAAAACAGTGGTTTCGGACTTAAATCGGTTGTGAATTGTTACTGAGTGGAAACCTTATGTGATTAGCTACTTGACGAAGTATTTTGGACGGTTGTTTTGTGAATTGGCTGCTTTGTTCTTGGTTGAAGACGCAGCGAGAGTTTCGAGGTGAGTAATCTCACAAGGTTCATTAATGAATGGAATACCTTTATTTTGAGAGTTATTTAGTAACTGCAAACTATAATTGGTATTAATTAGTAGGCATTCCTGAGCGGATGACTACGTATATATATATATATATATATATATATATATATATATATATTTACGTGAAATATATATGTTTGGTGGTTTGTGGATTGCGGAAAACAATAGGCATGAATGATGCGTTTTATTGTTTTGGATTGTGGCTTTTGGAAAACAAATACTTTAGAATTGTTGATTTGATTTGTTTTGAAAAGCGTTGAGATTTGTGTATGAAAACAATATGCATGAAATGATGCTTTTTATTGTTTTGTGGCTTTTCGGAAAACAATGATTATGGAAATGTTGATTTCGATTGTTTTCAAAAGAGTTGCGATTTGTGTAATGTTTTTGAGTCTTGTGCGACTGTTTTGATGATTTTCTCCAAGGGACTGTGCGGCCCGAGGATCGAAGGTCTATGACCTTGGGCAGAATATCAGGTAATTCACGTCTTTGGCCGGACGAGTGGTTACGTTCAGTTAGAGCTCTAGTCTGTCTGCCATATAGGTAATTCATGGGGTAACGGGAATTGGTTATTGATAACTCATGACATTACGTGTTTTTAGGGAACAAGGTGTGAGTTGTTTTCCTTATTAACGATTTGGTACGATATTGTACGATTTGGTACGATTGATAGAAATCAAGGTGTGAGTTGCTTTCTATGTTATATTGATAGAATTAAGTGTGAGTTGTTCTCCTTTATTTCGTGCTTTAAGAGAATAAAATGTGTTTGGTTTCTCAATTGAAACGTGCGGGGTTCATCCCGTGAATTTGGTGTGAGTTGTTTTGAGTTACTCATACGGGCTTGCAAAAGCTTACCGGGTTTGTTGTGTGATAACCCGGTGCACCATTCAAACGGTCTAGGGGTTAATCCTGCAGGTCAGGATAATCGAGTCTGAAGTTGGGGTTGCATACTTGCAGCTAAACGGTAGGAAGCCAATTTTGTGACTTTACCGTTATTTGGACTTCCGTTGTAGTAAGCTCTGAGGAGCATTTACGTTTTACTTTGTTGTTGACAATTTAATTCGTAAGCTTATGTATATATATGACTCTGAGGAGCGGGTCAATATTGACATAATGGGTTCAGGACATCAATATGTGGGTAGTTTAAAGGGAAAAGATGACAGAATGATCAGTCAAATTAGACAAGATAGAGAGAATGAACTTTCTGATATATTATTACACCCATTATGTGGTGTATATAAACAGATTACAATCGTACTACAACGTACTACACCTATTGTGTACAACCGTACTACACAACATATACAAGGTAAGTAATTACAACAATATATTCCCTTGTAGTCTATTCCTAATAGGGAACGATGACTCACACTAACACTCCCCCTCAAGTTGGCGCATATACATCAACCATGCCCAACTTGCTAAGTGAGTCATAAAACGCCTTCCTGGAAACTCCTTTGGTAAGTACATCTGCAAGTTGCTCTTCAGTTGGAACAAAAGGAAAGCTAATAATTTTGGCATCTAGCTTCTCCTTTATAAAGTGACGATCAACCTCCACATGTTTAGTACGATCATGCTGTACTGGATTCTGTGATATGTCAATAGCTGCCTTGTTATCACAATACAACTGCATGGAATTTTTGAGTTTGAAACCCAGATCACGTAACAGATTTCTCAGCCACAACAATTCACACACTCCGTGAGCCATACCTCTATACTCGGCCTCAGCACTAGAACGTGCCACAACTTTCTGTTTCTTACTCTTCCATGTAACCAGATTACCTCCCACAAAGGTAAAGTAACCTGATGTCGATCTCCTGTCTGTGATATTTCCAGCCCAATCTGCATCTGTAAAGCCACAAACCTCAAGAATGTTGTTATGTTTAGAAAACAGTACTCCCCTTCCTGGAGCTGACTTCAAGTACTTCAGAATCCGCATAACCGCATCCATGTGACTCTCACTCGGATTATGCATGAACTGACTCACCACACTCACTGCATATGCAACGTCTGGTCTAGTATGAGCCAAATAAATCAAGCGCCCAACTAACCTCTGATAGCGAGCTCGATCAGTAGGTACCTGATCTGGATACTCAGCTAAACAATGGTTCTGCTCAATAGGAGTGTCAATAGGTCTGCAATCCAACAAACCTGTCTCTGTCAGCAAGTCAAGAACATACTTCCTCTGGCACAGATAGATTCCTTCTCTCCCCCTGGCTACCTCAATTCCTAAGAAGTACTTAAGCTCACCCAAGTCCTTCATCTCAAACTCAGAGGCTAGCTGTCTCTGCAGTCTATCCATCTCAACAGTATCATTACCAGTGATTACCATATCATCCACATAAATAATTAGAGCTGTTACCTTCCCTTGTTGATGCTTGAGAAACAAGGTATGGTCTGAGTTGCTCTGCCTGTAACCAACCTTCCGCATAAACTGTGAAAATCTTCCAAACCAAGCACGTGGTGACTGTTTGAGACCATACAGAGATTTTCTCAATCTACAGACAAAATCACCAGGAGAAGCAACTACATACCCAGGTGGACGGACGAGTGGTTACGTTCAGTTAGAGCTCTAGTCTGTCTGCCATATAGGTAATTCATGGGGTAACGGGAATTGGTTATTGATAACTCATGACATTACGTGTTTTTAGGGAACAAGGTGTGAGTTGTTTTCCTTATTAACGATTTGGTACGATATTGTACGATTTGGTACGATTGATAGAAATCAAGGTGTGAGTTGCTTTCTATGTTATATTGATAGAATTAAGTGTGAGTTGTTCTCCTTTATTTCGTGCTTTAAGAGAATAAAATGTGTTTGGTTTCTCAATTGAAACGTGCGGGGTTCATCCCGTGAATTTGGTGTGAGTTGTTTTGAGTTACTCATACGGGCTTGCAAAAGCTTACCGGGTTTGTTGTGTGATAACCCGGTGCACCATTCAAACGGTCTAGGGGTTAATCCTGCAGGTCAGGATAATCGAGTCTGAAGTTGGGGTTGCATACTTGCAGCTAAACGGTAGGAAGCCAATTTTGTGACTTTACCGTTATTTGGACTTCCGTTGTAGTAAGCTCTGAGGAGCATTTACGTTTTACTTTGTTGTTGACAATTTAATTCGTAAGCTTATGTATATATATGACTCTGAGGAGCGGGTCAATATTGACATAATGGGTTCAGGACATCAATATGTGGGTAGTTTAAAGGGAAAAGATGACAGAATGATCAGTCAAATTAGACAAGATAGAGAGAATGAACTTTCTGATATATTATTACACCCATTATGTGGTGTATATAAACAGATTACAATCGTACTACAACGTACTACACCTATTGTGTACAACCGTACTACACAACATATACAAGGTAAGTAATTACAACAATATATTCCCTTGTAGTCTATTCCTAATAGGGAACGATGACTCACACTAACACTCCCCCTCAAGTTGGCGCATATACATCAACCATGCCCAACTTGCTAAGTGAGTCATAAAACGCCTTCCTGGAAACTCCTTTGGTAAGTACATCTGCAAGTTGCTCTTCAGTTGGAACAAAAGGAAAGCTAATAATTTTGGCATCTAGCTTCTCCTTTATAAAGTGACGATCAACCTCCACATGTTTAGTACGATCATGCTGTACTGGATTCTGTGATATGTCAATAGCTGCCTTGTTATCACAATACAACTGCATGGAATTTTTGAGTTTGAAACCCAGATCACGTAACAGATTTCTCAGCCACAACAATTCACACACTCCGTGAGCCATACCTCTATACTCGGCCTCAGCACTAGAACGTGCCACAACTTTCTGTTTCTTACTCTTCCATGTAACCAGATTACCTCCCACAAAGGTAAAGTAACCTGATGTCGATCTCCTGTCTGTGATATTTCCAGCCCAATCTGCATCTGTAAAGCCACAAACCTCAAGAATGTTGTTATGTTTAGAAAACAGTACTCCCCTTCCTGGAGCTGACTTCAAGTACTTCAGAATCCGCATAACCGCATCCATGTGACTCTCACTCGGATTATGCATGAACTGACTCACCACACTCACTGCATATGCAACGTCTGGTCTAGTATGAGCCAAATAAATCAAGCGCCCAACTAACCTCTGATAGCGAGCTCGATCAGTAGGTACCTGATCTGGATACTCAGCTAAACAATGGTTCTGCTCAATAGGAGTGTCAATAGGTCTGCAATCCAACAAACCTGTCTCTGTCAGCAAGTCAAGAACATACTTCCTCTGGCACAGATAGATTCCTTCTCTCCCCCTGGCTACCTCAATTCCTAAGAAGTACTTAAGCTCACCCAAGTCCTTCATCTCAAACTCAGAGGCTAGCTGTCTCTGCAGTCTATCCATCTCAACAGTATCATTACCAGTGATTACCATATCATCCACATAAATAATTAGAGCTGTTACCTTCCCTTGTTGATGCTTGAGAAACAAGGTATGGTCTGAGTTGCTCTGCCTGTAACCAACCTTCCGCATAAACTGTGAAAATCTTCCAAACCAAGCACGTGGTGACTGTTTGAGACCATACAGAGATTTTCTCAATCTACAGACAAAATCACCAGGAGAAGCAACTACATACCCAGGTGGAAGGCTCATGTACACTTCCTCGGCTAACTCTCCATGAAGAAATGCATTCTTGACATCAAACTGTCGGAGTGGCCAGTTTAAACTAGCAGCAAATGAGAGCAGAACCCGAATAGTGTTCATCTTGGCAACAGGGGCAAATGTTTCATCATAGTCTATACCATATGTCTGAGTAAACCCCTTTGCTACAAGGCGTGCTTTGTATCGATTCACTGATCCATCTGCATTATGTTTCACAGTAAACACCCAACGACAACCTACAGCCTTCTTGCCTTGTGATGGAGGCACAAGTTGCCAAGTATTGTTCTTCTGCAACGCCTCCATCTCTTCCTCCATTGCCTTCCTCCACTTTGGATCCCCCAACGCATCCTGCACTTTGTTAGGTACTGATACAGCAGATATTTGATTCACAAATGATTCATATGACTTAGACAATCTCCTAGTGGACATATAATTAGCTACTGGGTATTTTGATTTGGCAGTAAGAGTAGGTTCATATCTTTTGGCTGATTGACCCCGAGTGGTCCTATTTGGTAACACATATTGCTCAACACTAGACTCACTACTACTAGTACTAGTGGGTGGACATACCTCAAATGAGTGATCTTCCGTACCAGGAAGCTGTGGGTCAGGGGTAGAAGCGATGGCAGGAGGGGCAGTCGTGTCTTCAACTTCATTTTCAGCCATAGAAACTGGTGCCTGGATGCTTGGAGCTAGAGGTGGCGAGCTGATGGTCTCAACTGGATCCGTCAAAATACCTCCTGCCTGTGTGACGTCTTCCTCTCCTCCTTCTGTTTCCTCCCCCTCTCCATGATACAGCTCTTCAAAATATGAATTCTCCCCCTGAAGAGCTGTATCTGAAGAGGAAAAATAACTCATGTCTTCAAAGAAGGTAATGTCCATAGTGACATAGTACTTCCTGGTAGGTGGATGATAGCACTTGTATCCCTTCTGATTCCCTCCATAGCCAACAAAGACACACTTAAGTGCCCGGGCATCCAACTTAGACCTCTGGTTTTTAGGGACATGGACAAAGGCAACACAACCAAAGACATGAGCTGGAAGATTATGAAAAGAAGGTAAGGAGACATGAGATGCAAGAACCTCAAATGGAATTTTTCCCTGAAGGACGCTAGATGGAAGACGATTAATAAGATGGGAGGAAGCCTGTACAGCATCGCCCCAAAGATACTTAGGCATATGAGCACTAAAGAGAATGGCACGGGCCATATCAAGTAAATGACGGTTTTTCCTTTCAGACACTCCATTTTGTTCTGGTGTTTGTGGACATGTAGTTTGGTGAACAATCCCATTGGTTGTAAAAAACTCTTGGAAAACATTATTAACATATTCCCCCCCATTGTCAGAACGAAGGACTTTAATGGTGCTATGGTATTGTGTTTGAACAAGAGTACGAAAAGTTTGAAAAGCTGGAAAGACTTCATCTTTGGTTTTTAGTAGAGCAACCCACGACAATCTTGTACAATCATCAATAAACAACACAAAGTATCTCATACCCGACACAGTGGGTTCTCTAGATGGCCCCCAAACATCAGAATGAATCAACTCAAAAGGAGCAACACTTTTATTAGAAATACTAGGAGAATAAGTAGCACGATGACTCTTGGCCAAAACACATGTTTCACAATGTAAACTAGACTCATCCACACCAATAAACAAAGTAGGCATGGTTTTTCTCATAAGACTAAAAGAGGGATGCCCTAAACGGCGATGCCACAACCAAATTTCACTTAGCTTATCAGAACTCGAAGTCAAAGCGGCGCGGGACTGTGCTCCTGGTTTCTCTCCTGCGTATGTCTGATCCAGATGGAACAACCTGCCCCTCAGATACCCCCGACCAATTATCTCCCTGGTGAGAAGCTCCTGAAAAATCACATACATAGGATAAAAGGTTACGGAGCATTTAGACTCAGTATTCAACTGGGGAACAGATATCAAATGGTGGGACAAGTCAGGCACATATAACACATTATGAAGTTCTAAGGTAGGAGTAATACGAACTGACCCTGACCCTAACACAGGAAATGCCTCACCATTGGCATTGGTTACATAGGACACTGGTGGGGAAGACAATTCAGTAAAATATGATTTGTCATAAGTCATATGATCGGAGGCACCAGAATCAATAATCCATGTATCAGAACCAACAAAAGTAGAAACCTTTAAAGCCATACCAATTTTACCTCGACCAGCTATAGAGGCTGTAGGAGTAACTCCACCTGCTGTATGATGATCTTGGCCAACTACTCCATAGAAATCCGGTTCTTGGACCAATTGAACAGCAGCTGCTTTCGCCTTAGGACGATAACCTTGCTTTTTAGGTTTAAGGTGTGGGTTCAACTTCCAACAGGTCTCCTGAACATGCCCAAGGTCATTGCAATAAGAACATTGAGGACGAGGGCGGTTGGTGAAGCCTTGTGAGAAACCTTGCTGATGAAGTGGAGCTGAACTTTGCTGCTGGAGGAAAGGTGCCGGTGACTTGGCCTGAATGGCTAAGCTAGATACTTCAACCTGTGCATGTTTGACACTTTCCTGTTGAGACTCATCCTTGCGGATGTATGTAAAGGCTGTGGTCAGACTAGGAGGGTCTGTCATTCTGAGCAATTCTCCCTTGGCACTGCTATGCTTCTCATCAAGCCCTCTCAGGAATACATGAACCCTTTCTAGCTCCTTCTCCTTCTGGTACCACACCAGATCTTCCTGATTCTTGATCTTGCAAGGACGCTTCTGATCAATTTCAGCCCATACATTCTTCAGCTTGGTGAAATACACAGCTATTGGTTGCCCATTCTGTTGCATACTAGCAGCTTTACACATCAATTCATGAACCTGTATAAAATCAGACTCGTTGGTATACAAATCCCCCAATGTCTTCCATATCGCCTCAGCAGTTTCACATTCCTCCACCATCTGTAGCACATCATCAGTCATGGCTCGAAATAGAATTGACATTACAAGCCCATCATCATCTGCCCACTTAGCATAGGCATCCACATCATCTTCACTAGGAGCCTTGATTGTTCCAGTCACATACCCCATTTTGTGTATTCCACGGAGATAAACTGACATAATTTTCTTCCATGTTCGGAAATTGGTACCAGTGAGTTTGGTACCTCCGAAAGAACCACCGTCTGAGTTCTTGACAGAGACCTCAACCTTCTGTACCTCATTGGCCTTAGAACCCTGACTTTCACTGTCATCACCGCCCATTGCAATAATACAATAGAAAATATACGAATCCCAAAGTACACAGCGGAAATAAACAAATAGTTTTTTTTTTTTTTTTGGAGACCTGACTGAGTTTGACCGAGTGAGTTGGCTGAGTTTGACCGAGTGAGCGAGTTGACTGAGTTTGAGCGGGTTGGAAAGGACGCCGACTGAAGCAGGTGATTGGCGACGCCGATCTGAACGGAGGGCGCCGGCAGTCTGGGCGAACGTTGGCTGGACCGCAACTGGACTGGGCTGCGACAATTTGGACTGGTAAGCCGATCGAAGGTGAGCGCCGGCGAAGACGAAGCTGATCTGGACTGACTGAAGATGAGACGAAGACGATCGAAGATGAGACGAAGTCGATCGAAGATGAGGCGAAGTCGATCGAAGATGAGACTGAAGAAGCAACCGGATTTGACCCGGCTCGATGGACGCACGGACTGGTGCTGGTGTGGAAGTCTGGAACAGAGGACGAGTCCGATCTTGGGACAGATGAAGGACGACGTCGTTTGGAGTGAAACAGACAGACAAGAAACCGATCCGGAAGGATGAAGGCTGCCGTCAGTTGGAGACAAAACCCTAACAAACGGGGTTAAAAAAGGATTTTCCTCTAAATAAGAGAAAAAATAAAGAAAAATAAAGAGACAAAGTCCTTTTTCCGGATCTTTGCTTTGATACCAAGTCAAATTAGACAAGATAGAGAGAATGAACTTTCTGATATATTATTACACCCATTCTGTGGTGTATATAAACAGATTACAATCGTACTACAACGTACTACACCTATTGTGTACAACCGTACTACACAACATATACAAGGTAAGTAATTACAACAATATATTCCCTTGTAGTCTATTCCTAATAGGGAACGATGACTCACACTAACATGATCACGCATGTATAATTATGGGATTATATATCGATTTTTATTTATGTTAAAAATCAGGGGCGTGACACGGGCATCTCATTTGCAATGAACTTGTTAGCTAAGGTTTAGCTTTGCGCCAACGCGACACCATTGGATTGGTGTAAAAGATATTTTTCGATACTTGAGATGTATGATTGATATGGGCTTGTTCTATCCCTACAGAGAGACGATGGATTCGGACCCATCACACACTAGGAACGCCGCCAACACTGGCCTGCGTCCACTATCCCCACCCCAAACGATAAGCGTTTTGGAAGGTTTTGCTGATATTGGGTATCTCTCTGACTCACACAAAGGTCATTCCCATATTGGTTAAGTGTTCACCATGGGTAAAGACCATGATATCTTGGAGGTCTACAGAACAGACCCTAGTCGCTATATCTTCGAACAATGCAGAGATCGTTACTCTTCACGAAGTGGTTCGTGAATGTATATGGATTGGATCCATAATTACGCATGTTCGCAAAATTGTGGTTTGAAGTCTACCACAGATGAGCCTATCAGCATTTAGGGTAATGTTGCTTGTTTTGAACAAATGAAGCAAAGCTACATCAAAAGCGACAACACCAAGGACAATCAGCAACGACAAACTCTCCTCAAGATCAAAGTGAATTAGGTTCAATCTGAGGACAGTGTGGCAAACTTGCTCACTAAGTCATTGCCTAAATTCCACTTTCGAGAAACGTGTTGGTAGCATCATTTACGGAAGTTAACCGAACTCCCATAACCGTAGTCATCGATCGGGGGGAGATGCAGACATCAGGGGGAGATGTCTATGCGTATGGTCTCGAAACGTGAAGGGTGTGTTGTGTTCTTTTCCCCCTTCTACAGAGGTTATTTTTGTCCCACTAGGGGGAGTGTTCAAGTAAATCCCTATTTGTGTGTCTGGCCCAAACTCTAGGTTACTTGACCTAGTGGTAATAGGTTTTTAATTAGAGAGAATCTCGGAGAATATCTTAGAGATATTCATTCATTGTATGCATTGTAATCCTCTGAGACAAGCTAGTGTACTAGTGGGTATGAGATACCCTCATTTACAACTATTTGAACAAAAATTTACAAGTATTTGAACCAAAATTACAACATTGAGAACAAAAGTTACCATATTCATTTACACTATTTACATATAGTTAAACAAAAATTACAACATTGACAACGAATTTGTTCAAAAGCTTGTAAAAATGTCGTTAGAGATGTAATTACCATTATTAGAACTAAGATTACAACATTGACAACGAATTTGTTCAAAAACTTGTAAAATGTTTTTGAAATTGGTGAGTACTAATCTCGATAATTGAGCCCCATCTCCTTCACAAACTTAGCGCCCCCCAATCTTGGATCTTTACAAAACTTCTAATCATAACAGGATCTGAAATTAAGAAGAATAAACAACAACGATGATAACTGAGCAAGATTAAATCGAAACAAACCGACAAAAACAAGATTGAAGAAAAGAGTAAGAGTAGAGATGGACCTGGAGGGAAAGGAGGAAGCTCCGTGTGATGCCCCGGAAATTCGTTATTATTTTCCGAGGATTTTCCGGAATCTAATTTGTGGTTATTGGACGGTTTCGTGGCTCGTAGATGGAGCGGAAGTGTTTCGGATGAATTTTTATTCGGAAAATATGACTTTAGGGGTGGCGCAAAGGTTAACTTTTGATATGTTGAGATTCTCCGAAAACTTCCTTCACAAGAGTTGTAGAGCGCGTCGATACGAGTTCGTGGACATGTGGTACGCGTCAATCAGAGTTCATATGAGAAAGTTATGGCTATTGGAAGAAGTTTCCATTTTAGTATAAATAGGGAATTTCCGGAAATATTTTCATAATTTCATATTTCCATTTCCGGAAGGTTTCCTTTCTCTCTCTTCTCTCTCGGCTGCTACCCTCAGAATCGAAGAAACCCGTTTTACCCGACCCGGACCCGGCCGACCAGACCCGGCTTTTGCGGCGAACTGCGGCGGTCTCCGGTGACGAAACTTTCCAGATAGGATCGTCTCCTCCATCTGGTCGTCCCTGTGGTGTCCCCTAGCACCGATTCTCGGTGGTGGCGGCGGTAGAAGGCGGCGCAGTTGGGTGTTTTCGGACCCGATCGGTTCTCCGATCTCCGACGTCGGCGGGGCTTCAAGCTGGGCTTGGGGAGCTCAGAGCAGCCTCCTTGTGCGATCTGTGGTGGTTGTTTGAAAGAATTCACGTGAAAACTCGATCAACTCAGTTTGGATTACTGTTCACGGCTTGTGAGGTAGTTTTCGATCCCTTATGGTTGTTTTCTGACTTCGAGCTAGTTATGAGATTTCACAAGCATGCTTAGATGAAGAACTTTGATGTTGGGAGTTTTGTGAAATATTGAGTTTTGGCCGGCGGCGGTGTGGCACTACCTGTGGCGGCGTTCCGGCCATGTATGGGACTGTTTCTGGTATTATACGTCTTCTACTCGTTGATACGAGCGTTTCGATATATAATATGCAAGTTTTGGAGTTCGAATGAATTTGTTATGATTTTTATCGTTTCATATCGGTGAATTTATTCGATCCGTGAGGATTTGAGTATCCAATCGACTTGTGGTTTGGACACATCGATCGTGGAAGTGTTCCGGAGACCTTGGGAGGTCTTGGATGTGGTTTCGCCTCAATTGGCGCCACTTTGGGGGGATTTTAGTTCAAAACAGGGGTTTCGGACTTAAATCGGTTGTGAATTGTTACTGAGTGGAAACCGTATGTGATTAGGTACTTGACGAAGTATTTTGGACGGTTGTTTTGGGGATTGCCTGCTTTGTTCTTGGTTGAAGACGCAGCGGGAGTTTCGAGGCGAGTAATCTCACAAGGTTCATTAATGAACGAAATACCTTTATTTTGAGAGTTATTTAGTAACTGCAAACTATAGTTGGTATTAGTAGGCATTCCTGAGCGGATGACTACGTATATATATATTTACGTGAAATATATATATGTTTTGGTGGTTTGTGGATTGTGGAAAACAATAGGCATGAATGATGCGTTTTATTGTTTTGGATTGTGGTTTTTGGAAAACAAATGATTTAGAATTGTTGATTTGATTTGTTTTGAAAAGCATTGAGATTTGTGTATGAAAACAATATGCATGAAATGATGCTTTTTATTGTTTTGTGGCTTTCGGAAAACAATGATTATGGAAATGCTGATTTCGATTGTTTTCAAAAGCGTTGCTATTTGTGTAATGTTTTTGAGTCCTGTGCGACTGTTTTGATGATTTGCTCCAAGGGACTGTGCGGCCCGAGGAACGAAGGTCTATGACGTTGGGCAGAATATCAGGTAATCACGTCTTTGGCCGGACAAGTGGTTACGTTTCTGTTAGAGCTCTAGTCTGTCTGCCATATAGGTAATTCATGGGGTAACGGGAATTGGTTATTGATAACTCATGACATTACGTGTTTTTAGGGAACAAGGTGTGAGTTGCTTCCTTATTAACGGTTTTTAAGGGGACAAGGTGCAAGTTGTTTTCCTTATTAACGATTTGGTACGATTGATAGAAATCAAGGTGTGAGTTGCTTTCTATGGTACGATTTGGTACGATTGATAGAATTCAAGGTGTGAGTTGCTTTCTATGGTACGATTTGGTACGATTGATAGAATTCAAGGTGTGAGTTGTTTTCTATGTTATATTTGATAGAAACCAAGGAGTGTGTTGTTTTCTATGTTTCGTTTTAAAAGAAACCATGGTGTGAGTTGCTTTCTTTTATTTCGATTTGAATGGGAATTAAAGTGTGAGTTGTTCTCCTTTATTTCGTGTTTTAAGGGATCAAAGTGTGATTTGGTTTCTCGATTGAAACGTGCGGGCTTTTATCCCGTGATTTTGTGTGAGTTGTTTTGAGTTACTCATACGGGCTTGCAAAAGCTTACCGGGTTTGTTGTGTGACAACCCGGTGCACTATTGAAACGGTGTAGGGGTTAATCCTGCAGGTCAGGGTAATCGTGGCTGAAGCTGAGGTAGCTTGTTGGCAGCAGAACTGGTAGGAAGCAAATTTGATTGGCTTTGCCATTGTTATGACATCTGCTATGTAGTAAACTCTGAGGAGCTTTTACGTTTATCTTGTTGTTGACAATTTAATTCGTAAGCTTATGTAATATATGACTCTGTGGGCAGGTCAATATTGACATAGTGGGTTCAAGGCATCAATACGTGTGTAGTTTAAAGGGAAAAAGTTTCCAGGTACTTGGTATTGATGGTTGAACGATCACGCATATATAATTATGGGGTTATATATCGATTTTTATTTGTGTTAAAAATCAGGGGTGTGACACTCCGGCTGAGAGAAGTGTGAAGGAAGAAGGTAAAGAAAACGAACCTGAAGCTGTTGACATTTTACGGTTGCGATCCGGCTCCAAGCAAAACGCAGATCCCAAAGAGGCGGTAGAGGGGACCACCGAGACCTTGGCCTGACGGTTTTGGACGGTGAGCTTAACCCAGTCCTTGGCGGTCTCCTTGGCGATCTCGAATTGTCGATGACGAAGAGAAAACTGAGAGGCCAGTGAAGAAAGAGAGGGCGAGAGGAAGAGAGGCGAGATAATCGTAACATGCAGGATAATTCTTAGGTTCACTCTTGTAGTGAATGAATGAGCATATTCACCCTCTATTGCGATTAATGCATTTTAACTTTATAATTTTCTAATCCAACCATTCATGTTGCAGAACATCATACAAAGATTAGCTCTTTAAAAAATCAATTAAATTGAAGACTTTTTAGTTATTCATTTCTATGAAATACATGGACGGTTCATCATAATAGAAGTAAGTGTTGTTAGAATCATCCATTTGTTTGACTCAATTGGATAATTAAATGATTTCTAATTCAATTGATTTTTTACAGAGATGATCTTTAAAGGCTAATTTAAGATATGGACCATTGGATGATAATTTATTAAGTAAAAGTATGTTAATCGACAATAGAGGTGGATATGCTCGTTCATCCCTTGGGTGAACCTAAGAATTGTCCGTAACGTGCACACATCACTAACCATCAAAGTTGATTAACATTAATTATGTACGTGTATTACTTGGAAACGAAGTACTATAATGAGATTGTATTTAGGCTCATATCTCGTATTTTATTGTCAATATGAAACAATAAATATGAAGACTATTATTATTACTTAGGTAATAAATCTGATATGTACAAGGAAGTTATGTATAGAGATTTAGTTTGATTCTCTTTAAGAGAGAGATCATTTAGTAACAATTCTCTTAGTAATTATTCTATGATCCTACCACATGGCATTGCCATGGAGTGGTCACGTGGTGGTCCGGGCCAATATCACTCAAATTTGATGGGGATCATTGCAAGGGGTTGAAAAAAAAAAAAATTCAGTTTACTATCCTGTGGTTTGCACTCAACATCATGTTAGTCCATCCCCTTTCAATTTCATTAGCAACACCCTTGTGCTTTCAATTTCAATCAGCCGTGTCCAAATTTTACTGTGCCGTCCAATATGAACGTTTACTTTGACGGAGGGGCCCACTTAAAGGGCTAAATTTGTCATTTCACACAATTTTTCTTTAAAAAAAAAAAATTAATCGAATAAGTCATTTCCGATTGACTTCATTCCTCCATCTCCACCCACCTCCTCTCCCCATTCCTCCATCTCCACCCTCAGATTAACACCAATACCCAATCCCAACCCATCTTCTATTCAGTCATAAAAAAAAACCCATCTCCGATTCCACTCTCTCTGACCTCCAAATCCTCTTCGTCTCTAAGCTCGGCAAGCTCATCAAATCCGGTGAGTCCCGACGTCAAAACAAACCAAGGACCAAGCATCCCTCTCTCTCTCTCTCTCTCTCTCTCTCTCCTTCTCTCTTTCACTCTGGAAAGCTCGACTTCCGGCCATCGACTTTTGGCACAGCCACCACCACCACCAAAAGATAGCCTAGTTCTAGTTTTGATTTGGCTATCAGATAATCTCTCTCTCTTCTTTATCAGATTTCAAAACCAAAATGAAGAAGGAGCCCTCGTCAAAATTACAAAACCTAAACTGAAGTCGCCATCTCTCTCTCTCTCTCTCTCTCTCTCTGGCACGGGCCCTCTCCCTCTCAGCCTCTCTCCTCGACGGTTCGATTTCTTTTACAACAAAAAGAATGACTAGAGCTTTTGGGAACCCATTAATCTTACACAAGTTAATTGAGGCTATCCAGTTCAAAAGATAAAGAAGCTCAAGAGCTCTGGTTTTGTTAACTGGTACTTCTCTTACCTCGAAATTTCGTGTTTTTGAAATCGATTGGTTTTGGGTTTGATTGATTTTCTGGTTAAAATGGATTTGGGGATTGGGGATTTCATAGAACTCGATTTGTGGTGTTAGGGTTTGCTGTTAATTTCGATTTGGGGGTTAGTGTTCTTGTCGATTTTTTGTTTAGTTAAAGTTGTTTGTGTTCAAATCCTTATTATGGTTTAGCAGGGCTAATTGATGTCGTCAATGCAGGTACTTGAGAGAGGGGATTGTGGTGTTTAAACAACAATTTTGCCTAGCTTTGTACTATTTCTGAATATCTCAAAAATTTCAGCATTATATTTGTATCGGTATGTTCATGAAATTATGGTCATGGGTTATTACAATCTGTTGAGAGATTGTGTTCTTTTGTTAAAAGTCTTTCTACTAAAGGTTTTCTCAAATATTGCCTTAAAGTGGATTGGTGGCGGGGGCTGTCTCATGCTCTGTAACTCATTCATGGGTTGTTAGTCTTCATAAGATGACAAGTTAGAACCCCTTGGCAAAGCTAGGGAAATACTTAAATTTGCAAGAGCTCAAGTATGGAAGCAGGCTCCCAATTTCAAACATCCATTGGTTTACATTGATGTTGTTGAAGAAGGTATATCTAGGTCCTTATCTGTTTCAGTATTGTTTTTGCTTATTGAAACTTATCAACCTGCAATTTTGAAACATTGGTTCTAGCTATTGCAGGAAGCTGAAGAATTTGAATGACTTCTACGTGCTGACACATGCAAGAGCTTGGTGCACATCTTCTTTGCTCAATGTGGAACATCAAAGGTTTGACAATTAGCTTCTAATTAGTCATATTCTTTTGTAAATCTCTCTGTACATGTAGTTTTGGCATATTAATGGTATGATAACCGTTACTAGTTCATTGTCATTATTTGATAGCCTAAGAAAAGGTGACACTACCACACTCTAAATTGAAAACTGTTTTTAGCCTCAAGAATCTGGACCACCCTTTCTCTAACACACTTGTTGAGTTAAAGGTGAGGTTTACTGTCCTTTAATATTAAAGCTTGTACTTAGTATCTTATTTTGAGCTGTGTTAAAGCTTTATCTTTGGTATTTGGTAGTTCTGTTCCTTCTAGAACCTCTATCTTTCTTGAAATTCTAATTGACTATGATTGTTAGTATTCTTTATTTCTGTGGCAGAATGATGGCTAAGTAGTCAGATTTCAATTTTGGGGTCCAACCAATTTTGTGGTCAAAGTCTTTTAGTTATATCTCTTCTCAATATGTTCGAGCAATATATGAGCTATGAAGCAAGTTCTATTTGCACAAAGGAAGAGATTTCTTATTTGTAACAGAACTGTGATCAAACTCTTTGATTGACAACCAATATGTTGCTCTAATGTCAGAGTGGTTCATGATTAAAATGTAAATTTCTGTTAGCACTATTGGACTCTTCTTCACTGCAGTTGCGCTTCATTTTAGGTGTGCTACTCATGGTGGGTTCTATCTAGTTTGATCATGATTGATAGAGTTCATTGGATCAATAAGGAAAAGCTTGCCAAGTTCATTGGATCAATAAGGAAAAGCTTGCCAAGTTCATTTTAGACTGTCTGATTTTACATAACCTATTTGTACATTTGGAATATTCTTGAGGAGTTTCCAAAGTGAAATTTTAATTGTGACTGAATTTTTATGAGTTGTGGTTAATTATTAAAAATTGCAGGACATTGAAAATGGAGGAAGACAGACCAGATGATGCATGTGATGCCTACCATACATACTTTAGTGTAGCAGGTATAATAGTAAATGCCCAGTTGGAGCCTCTGCTTTTACATAAGATGCATATAACATGAAATGTTTACATAAGAAGATTTAAATTCCACATGTACTTTTCCTTCTATAAGTATCTCTTGGCAAGATGAGATTGGATCTAAGCAAAAGAATAACTTCCCATATATATCTAACATGTCAGGGTTGTGTAGAATTTAACTATTTATCTTTGGTATTTGCTGTTTGTATGCCGCTGTTTTCATCACATAACTGAGGTTGATGCTTTTTGATGCAAGGCTTTCCCTCCATGAATATCTAGTGGTGTAACCCACAAATCCAGCTTATGCTTTGCCAGTTGATGTTGTAAATATGATTATCTTAGCAGGCATAAAGGAGTAAAGGCTTAAAGCTGTTGGTGCATTGTTTTCACTTATTTGTGAGGTGTAGGCAGGGTTAATGTGCATCACATTTATGGACAAGTATAAGTTTATGGTTAGTGTTTTATGGTTAGGGTTAATGTTGGGATGGAATGACTTTGTTGAATATATGGATTAATGTATCAGATCTTTACATAAATGAATCTCTTTTGAATGCATGTCTCTCAGACCATTCTATTCCATCTAAAAACTATTGTCCAATAATTGATCATCACAAAATGCCTAGCAAAAACTGTTGTATGAGCTATCTAACTATAATACTTTTAAGGACAAAAAGAACGAAAAAGCCATTGTCTGGCAAAACAACAAACAACAGTTTTTCGGAGAAACCTATAATATCAATAATGGATAGACAATGGGATTTTCAGCTACATGTTGTCTAACCCAGCCTTCAGACAACAGCAAACATATAGCACTTGTTGTTTGACACAGCCTTCAGACAACAGTAAGCATATAAGCTCCTGTTGTTCTTTTTGGTGTTCAGACAACAGTCATGTAAGCCGCTGATGTTGTGCAAAATTTTCTCAGACGACAGTTATGTGTTGTTGTCTGATTAATCCATCAGACGGCATTGAGATAGACAACAGCAGAGGGCCTTATCAGACGACAGTGAAAAACTATCGTCTGATTCATTTATTGGTGTAGTGGAATATGTCATATATATATATATATATATATATATATATATATATATATATATATATATATATATATAAGGATATTTCTAGAAAAAGAAAAGGGTTAGATAAGTAAACTTAATAATTGAAATTAAAAGGGCTAAATACTTGTTACTACCCTCTGGTTTGGGTTCAAAATTAATTCAGCCCCTGAACTTCCAATTTCATCAAAAACACCCCTCCACTATCAAATCTCGTCAAATAGGTCATTCCGTCAATCCTCCGTCAAATGGAGATGTCAAACAGCCGACGAGGCATGCCAACTCAGAGGGGGAAATTCCAAGATTGTCCCTGGTTCTTTTTTTAACCCAGATTATGGTCAGAAAGATAGAAACCCTACTACGCGACCTTCCTCCTAACACAGTCCCAAATAAATAAATAAAAGTTTTGAGAAACCCATAATGCTAACTCTCTTGCTTTGAAACCGGGCGACACTCAAAAAATCGAGAAGCCTGATTGAAGGCGCGAAGACATTCGCTTGTCTTGAGCTAGAGAAGGTTTCAACATGGCCAACAACATGCTTGATGTTTGGATACCCAGAAAAACGAAGGGTGGAGATGAAATCCCTCATTACGGTGTGACTTGAATCATAAACTCTTGCAAGCGTACGAATCGTGTCAAGATAGGGAAGTATTAAGCCCAAAATTATCGTACCATGGGGATTAGTGGCTAACCTACAATCCTTGGGTAGTCGGAACTAAAGTCACTAAGCAAACAAAAGAAAAAGAAAAAGAAAATAAATAAAAATGCTATTCTAAGGCACCAAGCCTTAGCAATGCTCGACTTTGGTTCTCACCAAAACCTAATCAAAGCTACGCGCTTAGTGATGGATATTTATAATGGGTCGAATTTGTCACCGAAAATTGTAAATTGAATTTCTAATAACTAAATTCCAAGAATTTAAATGAAAACTTTAATTAACAACTAAATTTAAATAAAGGAAAGAAAAGTAAGAAATGGAAATTAGGTCACTAGGGTATCCTCCTAGCCAAATTCAATGCACAAATATATTCCGATAATGGTCATTCAATTCATAATGGCATCAAGAACCGTACCCAAGGCTCATGGGTCAATAGATTCCTTAAAGGGTATTCCTACTCCGGATCAAGGGTCGTAGAAACTCAAATTGGGACAATCTAGAGCCTTGCTAGGGCCTCTAGTTGCACCAAAAGGCGAAGAGTCCTAGAATCAAGATTCCCAAGCTAGCCAATAAGGCAATCAAAATTGGTATTGTAACTAACCATGTTCTAAACAAGTGTCTTAGCCATAAATTAGAAAGGTGATTAGGCTCCCTAATTTCTTCTAGACATGCTCATCTACACATTCAAGAGTTAATCAAGCTCCTAATCATGCATCTAAGCCAAGTCTTATAGAATAGAACATATGTCAAACACGAGATTGAAAACCATTAAATCAAAACATATTTATTACATAAAATCCATGCTAGGGCTCAAACCCTAGTTTCCTAAATAAACTACTCACTACCCATAAACTAATCAACAACAATATTCATCAAATTAAAGAGAGAAAGGTGAAGAGAAGTGAGAAGTAACAAGAACAAGCCACAAATTACTATAGAGCAATTATGACAAGTCTTGATTTATAACTTCTCACTTTTATCCAAACTCAAATCTTGTTACTCCTTGACAAAGTGATGAAAATTTGTTAGTGAGGAAGTGAGTGAAAAAAGGAATGAAAAATAGAAATAAAAATGAAAATTGTGAGGAAAGGAAGAGTGATGGTGGCTGTTGGGAGAGGGCAGCAGCCCTCCCCTTGAAAATGTGAAGTGCGGCGCTGGGTGTTGATATCTCGAGAGAGAGAGGAGAATGGGTTATATAATTGTGGTGGCTGGTGAGTAGTGGGATATGATGGATGGCTGGGATCAGAGCAAGGGATAATCCTACGGCTAGGAAAAGATGAAAGGGTGTGTGGTTGCTTAATTGAATGAAGCCACATGCTGACAGGTTTTGGAAAGAGAATGAAATGGAAAAGGATTGCCACGTGTCAAGTGACCAATGGTCAATGGGTAATTAACCCACTCTTTGCATGCTGCACGTCTTGTGTATTGGTTAATTAACCAATTAAGCTTAATTAAGTAATTAAGCTTAATTAAACAATTAACATATCCACAATTTCGTCCTTTTGTCGAAAACTCAAATCTTCACCATTTTCGCGTCATTTTTTTCTCGTTTTCGCAACTCCGCTTATTTTCTACAAAATAAAAAAAATGGATTAATTACATAATAATTGACTTGAGAATTAAATTATTTCGAGTGTTTTAGATACAATTACATGCATACAAATGCGTGTAATAACGGTGAGTTTGAGATTTAAGGTTTTGTTCTATGGTTTCAAATCTTCTAAATTGGGATTAAAATTTCGGGTTTAGGGTTTGAAATTGGTGTTCCGAAATTTTAAAATTGGGGAAAAAGGGTTTGAGTTTAGGGTTTCAAATTTTCTAAATTGGGATTAAAGGGTTTCGGGTTTGAAAGTAGGTCTCGAAAATTTGAAATTGGGTCTCCCATCTAATTTAACGATTGTGTGAATCTTAAGTGTTCTGGTTACTTTTGTTTGTATAGAGTGCATCTGTTGGGATTTCATATTTAGTCTCTGTGGATATCATTAGCGCTAAATCAAAATTCTAGATATGTAATTACTTTATGAGGTTTGTGAACTCGTGTATGAATCAATGTCTTCTTAGATTGTTTTGGGCTATGTCAGGTCTACAGGCTCCTAAGTTTATGGAGGACTAGTAGATATTCCAAAAGTAAAAGTAGCAGAATTCACTAATTAACCTAATCATATGTAAATGATCATTGCCATGTAAAAGTGCAACTATGAGATATGTTTGATTGTGTCTTATAGCTTTGAAATATTAGTCCCCTGCATCACTATTTTTAGTATTTGTTATTTCCACTGACTTCTATGTCTCATTATCAACTTTTGGTTGAGTTTTTGGTCTATGGCTATTGATACTGTAATTGCTGAAATTCAATTATTTGTCTTTACCTTACTTTAATGTCTTATTGAGTGTCTCACTTCTTAAACCACTTGTCAAAGATCATTTTTAGAATTGAAATATTTGGAGGAAGAAAGTTTCTGAACTTGTTCAGATGCAGAGAACCAAACCTCTGTTACATGGTTATTATCAATATATACTTTTAGTCTTGCAAATCTCGTTGGTCGATCACTATATTTCAATGTAATGAATACTTGTTGGATTTTATGACCTTCTTAGCCTGCTTGCAGATATTTTATAAAAAAAATATCTTTTTGTTTCCTGATTTTCTGATGATTCTTTGAGCTCTCTTTACCGCCCTGGGATGATATACAAGTGACTGCTAACTGAATTTCCTTGAAGATGCAATGTTAGAAGTGGTTGTCAAAAAGAAGTAAATATCAAAACCACATATTTAGATGATATTGTTTCTAATTTCGATCATAAGTTTCTGATTATAATATCTCTAATTTCTGATTCTGTTTCTGATTTTGATAACATGTTCCCTGCTTTTGTGTGTATTTGTTGATGAATAAGCTTAATATTAAGAGCCATGTTCTGTTTTTTTGGTATTTATGTGTTGATGAATGTGGTCCGAAAGCTCAAATTTTGGTATGTATGTGTTGATGAATAAATGGTTGTCAAAAAGAAGTAAATGTCAAAACCACATATTTAGATGATATTGTTTCTAATTTTGATCATAAGTTTCAGATTATAATGTTTCTAATTTCTGATTTTGATAACATGTTCCCTGCTTTTGTATGTATTTATTGATGAAGAAGCTTGATATTAAGGGCCATGTTCTGTTTTTTTGGTATTTATGTGTTGATGAATGTGGTCCGAAAGCTCAAATTTTGGTATGTATGTGTTGATGAATAAATGGTCTGAGGCATATGTTTTTTGTCATTATTTATGTGAGTGTAGAAGAAGATGGCTGAATTGAAGGCATTGAGGAGACAAGGAGCAAATACCACAACTTTAAAGTCTACCAAAGTTGCTGCCACATCTACCTTAACAAGCACAACACCTTCGGCATCAACTAAAGCATCAAAGGGGCAAGCTCCAACACCTTCCAGATCATCTTTGAGGATCAGGTAGAATTCGAAGCAAGGGAGAAAAAGGTGGAACTACATTGTTTCATTAGCAAGCGCTAACATCTTTCGTACAACCTTGTTTTGTGTTGCTTGGTTGTTTGCTCTAATTTTTTGTTAAAATTATTAGAGCTATTTGAAATGTTGTAAACATTTGGCTGCTAAGTCTTTTGGAATTTTAAGAAGGTTTCATTTTTGTTATACTTTCAAATGTATAAGAAATTATTACTTTCGGAATGAATGGTGTTCCTTTCGAAGTTGTGAATTTTGCAAAGTTGTTAATACTAGAAAAGGTCTAAAATAAAAAAAAAATAAAAAAATGCTCATTATGTTTGTTGGTAAGACTCCAAGATGGAGGAGATTTCAAATATAGAGTTAGGTATTTTTTATGTGTACAAGTTTTGGTGGGAAAATTTAAAAATTTTAGGGGTTTTGGGTGAAATCTGGATTAAAAGAGTTAGGGACAATTTTGAAATTTTTTTCTCTAAGTGGGTCCCACTGCTCCTAAGTTGGCATGCCATGTTAACTGTTTAACGTCTCCATTTGACGGAGGATTGATGGAATGACATATTAGATAAGATTTGGTAGTGCATGAGTGTTTTTGATGAAATTGAAAATTTAGGGATTAAATTGATTTTGATCCCAAACAACAGGATAATAACCAGTATTTAGCCCAAATTAAAATGTAGGGTTTAATGAGCAGGTATGGTGAACAAAGAAAATGGTAGAGTGACAATAGTCACACCCTTAATACATGTATATGTCAGGTAAACCTCCTCTTTTAATTGTTTTTCTTAAATCTCTTAATTAACTTTAAATTGTTATTAGGATTTGTAGTGTATGTGTATTTTGGCGCACACAACAAATTTACACTATAAACGCAGCAAATTAAGTGGTTTTATAGATAGTACGTGGAACATAACAAGTTGATCCGAGGATCAAATTACAAAGATATGATTGAGAGTATTGTGGACTATTCAACCATTACAATTTTATTGATTAGCAAACAAGCTAGTGCATACTTCTTCCACCCTAATACTTTTGCAGCAGCTGGATCATCATCTAGTTCTCGATTTCGGGTCCATGCCCGCAGTGGCGGATCCAGAAAAATTTCTCACATAGGGCAAGACTATTAAGTAGTAAGATCATTTTTCTTTTTTGAAGCCAAAAATTCTTAACTTTTAACTGATGTCAATTAAATTATCTCAAACATGTTTGTTCTTGTTTTTTTTTCTTCTTTTTGAAATTGAGATTTAGAACCCAACAAGTATAAATAAGTAGGAGCTAAACACTAAAACTGAAAATAGAATAGTGAAACTAGAATTAATACAACTTTAAATTGAATTTCAAAAAAGAAAAATATTTCATGAAATGATTAGAGGAGGCGTACTGTTGATAAGAGAGGCGTGTAGTAGAGTTTGTGCTCTATAGAAACTCTTAAGCTTTTAAATAATAATAAAAAGAATAAAAGATAAACATCTTCTCTCAAATAAAATTTAAAGAAAGACAAGATGAGGTATATGCTAATATGCCACTATCAATACTGTGTCGTTTTGATAAGTTCAATTAAAGAAGGAGACCAGGAATCAAGAGCAGTATCTCGTCATCTTCAACCTCTTGCCTCTCTTTCATAATTTTTTTTCTGTAAAACCTTCAAAGCACAAAAGCTTCCATGGCTTGGTAAAAGAATCGAGGTTGGGCAGCTGCCAAACCTCGCCACCCCTTGGATCCGCCCCTGCATGCCCGCCCCCTCCCTTTCCTTCCTTTCCTCCATTGCCGCCATTTCCTCCCTTGCCTCCTCCATTGCCTCCCTTGCCTCCTCCGTTTCCTCCCTTGCCACCTCCATTTCCTCCATTACTTCCTCCTCTGTATCCTCCATTTCCTCCCTTGCCTCCTCCGTTTCCTCCCTTGCCACCTCCGTTTCCTGCATTGCTTCCTCCTCCGTATCCTCCATTTCCTCCCTTGCCTCCTCCATTTCCTCCATTGCCTCCTCTATTGTATGCCTCGCTACCATCTGCATTCGAAAATATATTTTTTTTAGTGTCAAAAAGGAAAAGACGAAAGATGATATACGTATGTAAATCATATATCTCGTAATTCACAATAACCCTCACTGACTCACTCTATATATGCATGCATGCCCCAATTAACTCACAAATTGATTATTACAGGAATAATTTTTAGGAAATTATGAAAGCATTCCGGATAGAAAATTTACCAGTAGTTGGAGTGGTTGTCTCAGTTAGGTCACGATGAGCTGAGACCTCAGCAGTGATGAGGAGAACGGCAAAGACAACAAGAAGAATAGTCTTTGAGTACGCCATTTCTCAATTGATTGATTGCTTACAGTTTGGAGTGAACTTAATGTAGCTTGGCGCTCCCTATTATAGACAATAGCTGCAAGAGAGAGTAGAGATCGAAGAGTGAGTGAGGAAAAAGTCAGAGATTGAGGTCAATTTGTGACGCCTACATTTTAAATTTCTTTTGTCGTTCTGCAATATAAAGTATGTACGTGTTACTTATTTATCAATAATGTTTTTAATTATTTGGTTTTGTTGATAAGGTGGATAGATAGGAGGATTGAGATACTAGCTAGCTTAGTAAATTTCAATCATGTACGGAATTGGAGTCCACGTACAGAAGATTTCCAGGGAGATCGAGGACCAGAAAATAATTGACCCTCCAGTCTTAATCACACATGCAGATAAGATTTCAAGGGATGCATGTGGAAAATCGGCTGAAATTCATGAGAACAGACCGGTGATTATCAAAGCCGCCCATTCATTAAACTGTACTACGCAATTGATTTTTTTTTTTTTTTTTGAACTAAATTAGGTCTGGGTTACTGTTTATTCAATATTTTTTTTTAATACAATTGAATGACTTCATTTTTCTCCAATCTAATATATAGAGGTTCGTGATAAAATCAAAATCTTGGTACAATTAGAAGTAAGTCGCCCACGAGAGATATGTCGCTTCACATGTAACCTTATTCCGACTCTGAATATATATTCAAATAGGATTATGTCCCTTAGCAAGCGACCAACAGATCAGAACATTGGTGATTTCATATACTGGATTACCAATATGTTGGATATATGTGTGTGAGATCCATTGATTATCGATGCTCCGCATATCACAAAATTCCTAAATTAACTTTTTATCAATCAACTCTAAGTCAAGGCAGTTGATGATGATTCAATTAATTAACTAATATCAAATATCACGCGGCAAATAACAACAAACACGTCGGTGATGATAAAGTAGATCTTTTAATAAATAAAGAGGGAAGGATTTCATCGGGTTGAAAAAATTTGATGATCACTACAAGACCTACAGTGCGTGGTGTGTTAGCATTAATTAATTGAGTTAAAAGTAGAGGCCAAAAGCCATTGCATTGGCCGCAGAGTTTGAATAGGGAAGCTGCTCACACTGTCGGCAAGCATCTCTGATCTCTGTAGTCGACTAGTAATTAGAGGGGTTTATGGTTTCTGGCCTTTTCATCAGATCTTCTTTGGCTTTTTCGACCAAAGGGAAACAAAGAAGAAGATTACAGTACCGGATAGATAGCCAAGCAAAGCATAGTGGCAGACTGGCATACGTCCCTCACTGCGTCACTTGACGCTCAAGTATGGAAGCGGGGCCTGGATTTTGTTGTACAGATTGGACTGCAGTCTTTATCCTACTCACTGCATGCACGTTGGGTATTTGGTATTGGTAATTTTCCTAGCTATATCGTCATCAATGCTCAAATCTGAAGTAATTTTCTTTTATTTAGTGAATTTGAAGTAATTTTATTTTTTTTGTTCATCCGACTCATTTTATGTTTGGTTATATATGTACGATAATTTAGGAAAAATGGAGGTCCAATTAGGGATGGAATCAGTTTGATTTTCAATGTTTGAGTATAAACCATTAATCAAACTGATAAAAAAAATTTAAAACAAAATTGAAACCACACCTCTCCGGTTTTATTCGATTTATTCAATCACGTTGACTTTAACAATTGATTACAATTTACAACAATTATTTCTTATCCTAATTAGTAATATCTACAATTGATTTCAACCAAATAACATGCATTGAATGACAAAAAGTCCAGAGAAATTTAAATCTATGAGAAAATAAATAAATAAGTAAAGCAAACTTCATTTACAATAGAGATTGATTAACCTAAAATCATAGAATTTTAAAGTTTTAATAAGCAATAGAAAATTAAAGAAGCATAGGACTCAAAATATAGTTAAGATTATGGACAATTATGTAGTGTTTGAGAGCTTATAATAGAAACTAAAGCTTATAATAATCAACCCTATCTAATAATTATATAACTTTTATATGCTTTTGGTTAATTTTTTTAAAAAAAGTTTTTAAATTATTTTTCTTTCTGTTTTTTTTTTTGAAGAGGAGACGAAAACTTTTATTATAATCAAATATGGTTACAATCAACAAATAACACATCCGATATAATACCCGGAGGTGTTGTAAACCAAGATTCAGGACTAGCAGAATTAAGAGCTTGACGAGCGAAACGGTGAGCCGCTTCATTAGCTTCACGATACACATGCTGGAGTGTATAGCCAGGTAGGTCTGCAAGAGACAATGTAACATCCTCGTATAAATACCCAAGGATAGACAAATTTGAAGATACCAAATTGCACGATTTGACAACTTGCAATGAGTCTGATTCAAAGACCACAGGTTGAAGCCCATGAGCAAGGACAAAGCGTACAGCTAGAAGGACTGCCATAAGCTCAACCTGCTCTGGAGACTATATTTGTGTGAGAGGGGCAGCATGACCAGCCACAAAATGCCCACTAGAATCACGTATCACCAACCCAATGCCACCCATCTTCATTGAGGCATTGAAGGCTCCATCTACGTTCACTTTAAGCCAAGCCTGAGGAGGAGGAGTCCAGCAAGGACGAACTAGCTGCCTACGTCGGTTAGTTTTGTGGTAAGGGTTTGCAGCGTGAAAAGCTTGAAGCCTCACAATACCCTTAATACTAACATCAGCAGGGGAGCTCTCCAAACCATGCCAGAGCGTATCATTCCTTGTCATCCAAATAGTCGAAAATAAAACCATAAATAGATCAACATGTTCCTTTGTAAAATGCTCCATATAAGACAAAAACCATTCCTTAAAGTTTGTAAAGTCATGGTTAATAGAAAGCTATAGTGGAGAGGCCATAAATACTTGCCTACTAAAGAAGCAGTCACGTCCAATATGAAGGATGGATTCACCTTCTTCTCCACATAACACACAAGTATTCATAACATGGACTCCTTTAGTTTGAATGCGTGAACGAGTAGGAAGAATATTATTACACGCTCTCCACATACATACCTTCACCTTAGCAGGCACATGAGCTTTCCATATTGACCCCCACAACTGAGATGAAGATTGTGACAATGAAGACGAAGATGCCCCATTATTGATCTGTAGAATCCTGTCCCTTGCTACCACATAGGCACTTTTAACAGAAAAAATACCTTTGGGATCATAATGCCAAATTATGCGATCAGGAGGAAGCCGAAAACTTAGAGGAATTGAAGTAATTATCTCACAATCTTCAGGTGAAAAAGTAGACTCCAACAGAGATGCTTTCCATGTACAAGAGTCTGAATCAATCAGATCACTAACAAACTCCACTGAAGTGGTTGGAGGCCGCACATATGGTTTGAATAAATTGGGACGAGGAAGCCACCTATCTTCCCATACTTTAATGGATGCTCCGAAAAAGTACTAACCGAAAAAGTATTGCAAGCATCAGCTTGAGTTTCTTTTGATTAACTTTTGTATATCAACTCAATTCGGTTCGCTTCAGTGCGGTTTCTCATTCCAATTATTAAATTTGAAGGTCTCACTATTATTTTATATTTCAAATTAGATTTTGTAGGTAGGTTGAATGACCAAAACAGACATCTATGCATTAGAAAGAAAAAAAAAATCATATTTTCCTTATATAGAATCATTTATGTATAAATAGTTAGATAAACACAACAAATTTCTATACATTGCCTCCTAATTTAGTACAAGAATAAAGTTAGAAACTATCTAATTTAATTTTTTTCTTAAATAAATTGTAATTAAATGAGGTTAGAAGCCATAATATTTAGAATTGCAAAATCAATGGTATTAAATGTTTTTAAAACGGATAGTTTTACTCCCTTTTTTAGTTAATTTCCTTTTCTTTCTTTTTTCTAAGAGATACGATTAATCAAATTCCAAATAAACCCTATTACTGGCTATTCTCTCTCTCGAGAACACTAAGTTTGCGGCGGCAAAGGCAGCTCTAGCCCTCGTCCGGTGGCTCTCCGGCGTCGGCTTGATGACGTGGTGATGCTGCCGGACGGGAGACACATGGTGTAGCCCTCTGGGATCTTTGCTTATGGTTTTGATAGGTGGCTGGCTTTATTTGGATTGAGACAGTTTGGGGCTGGAGGTTCGTGTGTACCGGTTCAGATCGATGGCGGCGGCAGGGTTTCGTTCGTTACTGACGGAGGCGGCTGGGTTTCAATCCGGAAGGCGGCGGCTGGATTTCGATCCGGATGATTGCAACTGGATTTCGCTCCAGACGGTAGTGAGTGTGCGACCTATACCAGGTTGGGGTTGAGTTTCAATCTGTGGTGCGGTTCGTCCCTCTCTTCTGGGTTGGGCGCGAGCTCGGAGGCGGTGGCGGCCAAGCGGGGTCACGGCGGCAATCTACAGACGTGCGTGGAGCTTGAAGGCTTGGGGCTGTGGAGAGAAGATGGGCTGGGCTTCGCTGTTGGACCTTGGTAGGATGTCCTTTAGGGCTGCTGTTTATTGGCCTGGGCCTTCACTTTGTCATTTGGGCCAAGTGTTTGGACTTAGGGCTATAGATTGTTAGTAGTGTTGCTTTCAATAACCCTTTTCTAGGGACTATGCTTGTTAGGTTTCTTTCGGGCACTAATGAGTATAGTTTTACTCGGTCTATTACTACGTCCTAGGTTATCGTAGTAATAGGCTTGCTTTTATAAGTGAGCACTGATTGTATAATGAATGGTCTAGTCTCTATGTACCATGTGGCACCCCCACAAGCTCTTGTCTATCTGTCAATGGTAGCGGAGGGGTATGTAATGGCCATTCTGGCCTGAGATTTATAATGACAATCATTTTTCGATTGATTCAAAAAAAAAAAAATACGATTAATCCATTTATTTTCTAATATAAAACATCATGGGTGAAAAAACTTTGTAATTGTTAATTTGTTTGGCCCCTCTAATGACAACTTTGTAGTTCCACCATTGGAGAGAAACTAGTGATATAGTTTTGGTTAAATGTTCAACTCATAATTTTATACTTGATCAACATGGTGTTTGGTGGATGAGAACTCAAATAATATAAAACCTATTTATATGCATCTATTTAAAGGGAACAATAATAAATCTTTATGGATTTCTGAATAAGTAACACAAGTAATCATTATGGTCATTTAAAAACATCAATATACTAGAATATACTAATTATATTAAATAGTAGCCTTAATATAGTCAAATAATAGGACGTTTCATAATTTTTGAGATTAAGGATATTTTAGGTACTTTGGGTTGTGTATTTAGTAGAATATTAGAATGAGAAATTAAATGGGTGGTGTATTAAGTATGGAGTGTGTATTAAGTAATTAGGGGTGTGTATTTAAAACTTCTCAAATAAAAAGTAGAGAGTGCATTTAAGAGAAAACCTCTCTCTCTCTCTCTCTCTCTCTCTCTCTCTCTCTCTCTCTCTCTCTCTCTCTCTCTCTCTCTCTCTCTCTCTCTCTCTCTCTCTCTCTCTCTCTCTCTCTCTCTCTCTCGTAAATCATGACCGTTCTTTGCGAGATCATCCACAGTAATGTTAGTTTTAGATATAAGTGATAATGTTTTATAAGCTCTTATGAGTTTCAACTTCAGGGCATACTAGCTTAGTTCCCTTGTTGGTCTTCAATTAGAAATTAATTGATTCAAAAGGATATAAGCAATCTCATGGCTCAAACCTGAGATATTTAGGTCAAAGGCGAACCCTAAAAACTGGTTGGACTCGACTCTTCTGCTCTTCATATGGGCATTATTTTTTTTTATAATCATGGAAGAATGCACAAAAATCACAAATTTAAAATGCAGGTAGCAGCCAACAAACAAAATATGTCCAAATACTAATGAAGCTGAAAATGACGAGGGAAAATATACAGTGCTCGCAGGGAGAGAGTAGGCTTTTGGAGTTAATTTGTGGAAAAAAAAAAAAGGAAAAGAAAGAAAGAAACTTTCTTGTTAGATTGCATGCAATAGCTATACGAGGAAGAAGGCTCGAATTTCAAGGGTTAAATTTAGTGATTCTGGCGGGCATTATATATTCTCTTTAAATTGTTATTAGGTGCACTCTCAATTTAGTTTTTTTTTTCCCACACACTCTCTGATTTGGATTTTGTAATATATATTTATTGAGGTAGTCAAGCTAATTTAAGTGGAACATAGATTGTTCATAACATGAAGATACGAGGATCATATTACAAAGATATGATCGATTGAGAGTTTGATGGACTGCTCAACCAATACATATTATTATTCGAAACAAGCTACTACTGCTTCCATATTAATAGCCTTGCATCAGGTACGTACGCCTGCAATAGTGCAATATACACACAACTGCATGCATACAAAGGGTCATCATCATCTAGTTCTCAGTTTCAGTCTCAACAGCATGAGGTCCATGTCCTCCGCCTCCATAGCAGTGATGTCCTCCATGTCCATAGCAGCGACGTCTATGATCGTTTCCTTGGTAACCGTCAGTGTTGGCTTTTTCTACACTCGAAAAAATCTATACGTTAGAAAGGGTTGGAAAAGAAATATAATACAAGTTAAATTATAACATGTAATTCGATACTGGTTGATTAAGAAAGTGAGAAACTCACGAGTAGTAGTGGTAGCCTCAGCTAGGTCACGATGAGCCGAGACCTCAGCAGAGATGAGGAGAACAGCAAAGGCAAGGGCGACAAGAAGAAAAGTCTTTGAGAATGCCATCTCGATCTCTCTTGATTGCTTAGAGTTTGTAGGAAGGTATGCAAGAGGTGATTGATTTCTGAGTGAAGTTCTTGAAGCTTGGCCCTCCCTATTTATAGACGTCTTGGCCTGGAAGAGTGATCGAGTACGTGGGAGAAGAGTGATCAATTTGTGAGACCCACAGTCTCCTTCTTTTTCTTTTTCTGTTTTGAGAAGAAAGTATAAACTAGTTTTTTTGAAAGAAAAGGTGTAAACTAGTAAATACTTTATTTGAGTAGGTTTTGTTGATAAGGTTAATAGGAGTAGGTTTCAATTAAGTAAGAATTTGAGTCCACATAGTCAATATACGTGTTAGTTACTCCATCTGAAGTCCTAATCGAATAACATTTCAAGGGATGTGGAAAACTGAGTGAAGTTTCGGGTATTCTCTTTCTTAGTATCAGTGTCCAGAGTAAATATGAAAGATCTTTTACTATAAACCATCCATTTTTCATATTAGGCCATTAAATTATACATATATATATATATATGAAATTATGTTCCTTAATATGTGAATATACGATCGAAAAGTTGTTAAAATTTAAAAATTCGTTTCTTAAGCTAAGTTAAAGACCTCCGTAGCATGGAACTATATGTGTGTGTGTGTGTGTGTGTGTGTGTGTGTACTATTATTAAGAGAATAGGCTTTGTTAGCCAAAGCTGAAAATTTTGACAGATTTAACCCTGAAAGATTAAAAAAATTTAAGAATAAATTAAATTACAAGGATAAATAGGACAATTATAAAATAGATTTTTATTAGAAAATTAAAAAGAAATGATTCTACAACCTCACTTTTCTCTCCTACTATTCTCTTTCTGCAATAACTAATGACTTTTTTTTTTTTTAACAACGAAAATTTTTTCGTACACATGCAGAGCATGTGATCGCAGACTAATATATATTAACTGATAAAATAGATAAAATATAATAAGTTGAGGGATTAAAATAACATCGAATTTACAAAACAATGGCATCAAGTACATGTTACTTCTCAACCCTATAATTTCGGCTACGTACATAACAAAATATCATTTTTACTGTCCATACTTACTGGTTGGAAAGTAGGGGTGGGTTCGGTTCCAATCGGTTCGGTTCCGAGCCTAAACCGAAAACCGAACCGAATTTAGGCTCGGTGCGGTTCAGTTCAGTTTTTGTGTTTTGAGAAGTTGACACCGAAAACCGAACCGACCCGAACGGTTTGGTTCGGTTCGGCCTAGTTTCGGTTTTTTTTTTTTTTTTTTTTTTTTTTTGAAAAACAGATTTTTACAAACTTCTACTTTCTTAAAATAAAAATAATTTAATAATTGTGTTTTTTTTTTTTCCAGGTCTTTTTTATAGTTCATTCTCTCTCTTTTTGCTAGCCTTTTGGGCCCTTCCTCACCAAAAAATAAAACTATATATGCATCAAACACAATGTGTAGACTCGAGAGATTCAAGTCCATCTACTTACAAAAATTACTCCGGAAACTAGGAAATTAGGAATCAAGGCCATTGGAGCCTTTTCGATATAAAAAATAAAATAAAAGAGCAACCCATTAACCGATAACCACCCACACAAGCAAAAGACATGAAAAACAAAAACAAAAAAGAGCATCCCTCTTCTGTCTCAAAACTGATGCTTGTAATCTCTGCCATAGCTCCTGCATACATTTCAGATCACACAAACTGAGTCAGTCTCTAAATCCAAATCAATATAAAACACCACAGTCAATCTTTGTCCTATGTTTCTGATAAATAAAAAATATAATAACTTTCTTTGCTTGAAATGGGAAGTGACATGAATTGGTGTTAATAGCTAGCTATACGGCTTAAAAAGGAAGTCTCATCATATATAATCATCAAATTTATACACATCTATCAACTTATATGTAGACTTATAGAGTAACAAACCTGCAAATGACTAGCTACGTTCTCCCTAGTCAAGCCAGGCACATACAAGAACTCGAGGATTCTCCCTAGGCACAGCCTCTGTATGGAAAGCCAAAGGTAAACAATAGTTATTAGTAGACCAAAAATTAATCAGACAACGAAATATATAATATAATTAAACTTACTATCCAAGCCTATATGTCTGATGTCCAAGCCTACTAATGTAAACATGGCACAGGCAGACTCAGGAATCAATACATATTCTACTATCAGATCATATCAATGGTCATATCAGATAGTATTATCTCGAATAACAATTATTTTTTTAATCTAACTGTGGGAATTACCTGCAGTAATGAGGACTTGAAACCTTCAAACTCTGCCAATTGCTCGGTTTCAATAAAGTTATCTACATCTCCTTCAAGGTTAGCTCCTCTTCTCCACATTCTTGTCCATATGTGGCCATATGATAATGTCATGGTTAGATATCAAAACTCAATTGATATAGACACGACAATGACTACAAGGAATAATCATCTGTATGAAAATATACCTAGACGACGGGTACACCTCCTTGAGAATATGGAAATCTGTGACTTGAGGATATTTCCTTGTAGAAGAGGAATAATAAACCCGTCCAGCTGCCACAAGAAAGTTAATGTGCATTAGAAAAAGAATCTTACTCATAATTCTGACCAATCGTACTAGTCACATATTATGATACTTGACATAGATTACTTTCAATAGTCTTTCAGGGAATAATCAATTCACAGTCAACTCATAATTTCGAGTTTCCACCAACCTGCTTCCATATTGGTTTGGCCATCCAACCTTCAATCAACTTGCGTCTTCTCTGAATGCTGGTCGAAAAACACTTATGATTAGCAAAACTTCTTAGCTTTACACCAAGCTAAAACTAGATTTATGCAGGAGTCAATAATTCAGGCTCATGACACTCGAGAGGCTTTGAATAGCCTCTCTCGAGAAATGGACATCTCTCGCGGTTTTTTAAATGAGCAAACCATTCGCCTGCGGGAACTACAAATCCAAAGGTCCGACTTCAAACTTCGGATCGAGGACCTCCATACCGGTTTAGCCTTTGTTGAAAATGCGATTGCTACAGAAGAAGCCCAACTCGATGAACCTCTGGCTGCTTCTGAAGAAATGGGCCGCAACCTGGCCCGTCTCAGAGAACGGGCCACTCAGGCCGAAGCTAGTGCTATTGCAGCGAACCTCCGCGTGGAGGAACTTTGCTTGAAATTGAGCTTTGCGGGCCAATCTCTGTAGGTCCCCTCGAAAACTGTTCGGTCTCCTCACATGCTATTAATCCTCTCTTTTCCGAGATTTAAGGCATTAATCACTCGTTGAAAAACAACGGTCGTGAAAAAATAATCTCGTGAATAGAACAGTTACCTCCTCGAAAACCGTTCGGTCTCCTCACATGCTATTAATCCTCTCTTTTCCGAGATTTGGAATCACTAATCTCGATTTACTGACATCGGTTTTGAAATTGAGTACTAAGAAAATGTTGTAAACTTAGCGCCCCATCTCCTTTGAAATTGGTGAGTACTATGAAAATGTTGTAAACTTGTACACTTAGGAATATCACCAATTTCAAAAGAGAGGCTTTTGGGTATGTGACTTTTTCTTAGAATCCGAATCTATTTCTGGGTTTTCGTTCTGCCATAGACCCATTACAAAGTTGGAACTGACTCATATTTGATCCCCATTTTTTGGTGTCATTCGCGTCCTTATTTTTTTTTTTATTTTTTATAAGTTGAATCATGGATTTTTATTCTTGTTGTGCTGTTTTGATTGTCAAATTGGATTTTGTTCTGTTTTACTGAATATGTTTTCAGATAGCATGCTTCTCAGTTCTCACTTTCTCAGTCAATATTAGAAGACTCTCTGTAAGTCAAAATATTTCGTTGAAGATCTGCTTCTACTTATTTACAGTTTTGTTGAATCTTTGTTCTGTTTTTCTTAGTACTCAAGTGCGGTGTAAACTGTAAAGTATAACATGTTTCCGGTTCGATATACACAGGCAATGGCATTCATCACATTTTGGTTGGGAACCATCAGGGTTATTCTCCGGATCAATGGGTTATCGTTCCAACAGTTGTAACTTCTAAACTAGTTTCAACTCGAAGTTTTTCCTTTGAATCTCGACGAAGCAGGATATACCATTTTGCACTCACGAGTAAATGAACTAGATGCAAAATCCACTGCTTTTCTATCCTCAATTTATCCGGCCAGTATTTGTTCCTTTTGGCTTGGTTATGCTCCAATAAAAGAGAAGAAAACGTGCATCAGGAAAGTACAGGATTTCTAACGCCAAAAACTCTCTAATTACTAGGACTTTTCTCCAAACACAAGTCTGCATATAAGATGTGTAATTACCATTATTAGAACTAAGATTACACAAAGTAGGACTCAAATTACAACTTTGACAACAAAATTTGTTCTCACTTTTGTAAATGTGGGTATGAGATACCCACCACTACACTAGAATTTCCCGTAATCCTCTATATAAAGAGGCCCCTATTATCAATGAGAACACACAAAATTGTTGTCTCAATTCTCGTTTCCCTAAAACATTTATTTATTTATTATTTATTTTTTTACACATACACAGTCACATACAAGTAATTGTTTTTTATTTTGGAAAAACTTATCTGCCTATTGCACGATTGGCAAACATGTAGAAGAGTTTGAATCTATATTTTGGTCTGATCTTGATTGCAGGAAATTAGCAGCCAACGAATCTTATTGTGGTTTAGAAAGTGATTTGTGATGCAAATATGCAATATTCCTTCCTGTTTTTTTTTTTTCCTGATAAAGATATTGCTTTTTGTGAGAAGAGTTCAAAGCACAATTACTCACGGCCAAGGGCGTAGGCACATTAGGGCCAGAAGGGTCAAATGACCCTTCTCAACTTTTGAAAATAGTCGTTGATTGGTTGAAATTTTAGATGTTTCTATGTAAATATTATATTTTAATATGTGATTTGACCCTTCTGACGCCGAAAAAAATTACTTTAACAGTTTTGGCCCATCACCAAGTAGTACCTACGTGCAACTTGGACGTGCAAGACTCCAACATTCTTTTAAATTTCTATTATATTTTATTAAATGATCAATTAATCAATGATTACCTCATATCTATTTAACTTTTTTTTAAAAAAAATTTCCTTTATCCTAGTCAAATTTCTATGCTGTTAACTATATTTCCCAAAGAATTCGTCTTTTGTCTTTCTCAATTTTCTCTCCTACGAACGGCAAGACTTGAAATCAACTAGAGAGTAAGATTTGTTACCTTGTTAATAAATCACTTCAATTAAAGAAATTTCTTTAATTCATTACAAAGTTTAAATTTTTTTAGAGATTAGTCAATTTAATTTATTCTACCATGAAGATCATAAATAGTGATTTCCGAAACTAAATGGAAGATATGTGGATGAGTAGCAGTATCATTACATACATTGGGAAAGATATATTTGCTTGTATTGATGATGAAACCACCATGTATAGAGTTCAAAATAATTAAGAGCAATCGTCGCAAACAATTATAATTGGTTTGAAGATATCTGGTATGTTTGAGTATATTAATAATTTATGATTTTCTTTTATCAAAAGAATGATATATAAACTAGTATATTTAAATTAGTTTTTTAACAATAAACATATGCGATTTTATGTTATTTGATAAAATTAGATTTTTGTTTAATATAATCATTATGATTTGAAAAATGACCCTCCTAATTCATATTTCTGGCTACGCCACTGCTCACGGCCTCATGCTTCTTCGGATGAGACTGATGATGATATTAATCACAAGGCTGATGCTTACATTGCTAGTTTTTGCCATCAGCTCAGACTAGAGAGACAGATTTCTCTGGAGCTAAGCTACTGCTAAGGGAATAATTTTTAGAGCTGTTGGATGTAGTTCTTTTAAACATGATAAAATTTTGTTGGTTTCTGCAGCTATGTATCACACACTCTGAACTGCATTGTTAACTACAAGTACTGAGTTTCGTACTTCAGTTCTTGCATCATCTGGATTTGGTAAGATGGGCAAATTTTGATGGATCCATATTCATTTCTCATATCCACATTTGGTTTTAATTCCTCTGCTGCCTCTTTAACAGAAAAAGTGTGATGGTATGTAACATGACCATTTGCTTAAGAAACTTGCTTAAGGATTTTGTCAGTTAACTTGCATCTTTTCCATTCAAGTTCAAACATTTAGGTGAATGTTAGATATGATGGTGGTTGAATACGTACTATACCTTTTATATGGTTTAATAGTGGGAATATTTACATTTCTTGGCAATATTCATGTTTTTTTTTCAGCTACACACCATTTCCGGAGTTTTCACTATGTCAAAAAGGCCTTCAGACGACAGAACTGTTCTGTCGTCTGAACGAACGAAAATGTGTCGTCTAGTACGATGTCGTGTCTTGGGCGTATCGAACGACAGAAGAGTTCTGTCGTCTGAATTTTCAGACAACATAAAAAATGTGTCGTCTGATGAGTTTTGCATTTTGGGAACATTGTGATCTGTTTCTTTAAAAGCATTCAAACAACGGTTTTGTATTGTCTGATAAACAAAACAATGACATATTTTTTGAAATACTATTCTGTGAAGCATATTGCAAGACTTATTTGTGTGGTCTGAATGCCCTTAAATAAGAAATATGAAGACTCATATATAGTGTCTTCTCTCATACAACAACACTTAAAGGTTGTGCTAATTTACTTTACACGACAATTATATGTGGTCGTAAAGTGTATCAGAGGACAATTAAGTGTCGTTCTATGGTTGATTTGTATGACATTTAAGTGTTGTGTGAAAGATTTTTCAATTATACATATGTGATGTTGGGAAATGGTTTAGACAATAGATTTCTGTTATGTCAATTTCATTACGACGACAATTTACTGTCGTTTGAGATTATTTAGACGACAAATTTTTGTGGTCTGAATATAACAAGGACCACTAATAGTACGTTAAAATTTGCAACCACACATTTTGGTGTGCTTTTGTTGTAGCTTGCAGTTTGTAATGACACATTTTAGTAGTCCCCTGTACAATTGGTATGCATGCATTCTGGAAATTAAAATTGGCTATTTCTGAAACCATAAAATCCACATCCAAAATCATTCATTGCAATTTCCATTAATCCACCATTGTCTCATGTACATAGTTCTAATCATCAACATCAGAACCTAATCATCAACATCACAGTTCTAATCATCAACATCAGTTCTAAACGGCCCATATATACTAAACTGGGCAGCCACCAAAATATATGCATGCAGTACTGCTTGCTAATAAGCCAGAAGCACAACACAATGTGGCCAACCAACTAAACAACATAGCAAAATAGCTAGCAGTACTGCAATCAAAATCTGGCCTATATATATATATATATCAACTATCCATGTCCAAAAGTTGATGCACTAGTTAATAAACCTACACATGCACTAGTTATCTTTGAACTTCATAACATACTTTGCCCACTCTGCCCGGACAACATCAACATTCTCCATTGTGTAATAGTGATTTGCTTTTCTTTCCCACTGCAAGGACAGAAGCTTAGTTATGCATCACAATGGATAATTAATCCAATAAATCACTAGTACAATAAATTAGTTACTGATTACCTTAGCACTCCACTCTTGGTTTTTGTCCTCTACTATATCCCTCATGTAATGCATAATCCAATATCCACAAGTCTTATCACCCATCTGCTCCGGAATGCCCTGAAAGAAATAAATATTTTCAGTACCTAATAAACCTTGCCTGAACTAGAAAAATGATATAAATAGTTAGCTAGATGGGGAACACATACACTGATAAACATGAGGGAGTGAAGAGGATGGGTATACACTGATATGAACTTCATCTTTAAACCCGGGAAGCTCAGTTACTCTATTAGCAGTACATGGATGCAAAAAATCCATATTCGCCTTCCTCATGTCTACCTATAAAACATAATTATACACCATTAATGACACTGACTGGGTATACCCGATTCTGTCAGTTTACCAATACCCCAATTTATTTAATCATTAAATAACTCATGTTGTTGACCCAAGCATGGAACTTACAGAATTGTTGAAGCAGAGGAATCTGGCTTCATAGGTGACACAACTAATACTGTGCATTCTGGAAGTTTTCAATGCCTGAGATGTGAAGCTTCTTAACACCTGTTTGACAAAGAGACTATTGTTAGAAACAGAGTTGATCACAGAATGACTATCGTAGGGTAAGCAAAGTTGGTAACTAAATCTATGTATAACAACCTCTTACTTGTATTAGTAATGTGCTTCTAAATCTTCAAACAAAGACTTCCTGTTTTTGATGACAGTGAAGGGCCTAAAAATAAAGATATAAGTTACTTGAGTCAACTATAAAAAGAGACACCGAATCAGAGGTATAGTATAACAACAAAGGGTGTCCAGGTGAGTTCCCCAGCTTCTACAAATGCAGTAATATAGTCTGATCTAAAATTGAGCCTTGTGGGATACTTTGCTAGAGTCGAAATATTAATTGAAAACTCAGATATATTGCTTGACCCCACATACAATACTCTTTTGTATAGTCAGCAAACAAAGATTAGAGTGTCCAGAAAATGAAGAAAACCATAAAACAGGAATAGATCCAAATTCTACCTTGTACTTGGAGGCCTCTTGCACTTGATGAATTACACAGGCAAATCCGAGAACCAAAGATGCAAGAAAGATATATGACTGCCTGCACTTTTGATGGTTAATTAGCTTTCTCAAACCCATATAGGACCAGCATGCCAAATCTCCCACAAAGCATTTCTACGTGCAATTACAGAATTCCAAGTATATGATTAGAAACTTTGAAACAATACAGCTTAACAAATAATCTATATTGAAAAGACATTGAAATTAGAACTAATATAAGGATCCCATCTCAGAGAGTTCTGTTACAGAAATATGAAGATGATTTTCATGAGAAACTCTTTTCTGTATATTGATGAATATAAAGATAGTTGAATATAGCAACATGCATTGTTAATAGTCAAACCTAATATATTGGCAACAATAATAGGGAATGAAATTATGCTCTAAAGAAACCATGCACCAAAAAAATTTCACTTCACAGAAAAATTGAAGCTCAATGAGAACATATTAGTTTAGAGAAGTGATTTATCTTTTGAGTTTCTAAAGCTATTAAAAAACCAATACCATAGTCCATCAAATCTGATAAGATAACGGTCATTACCCTTGAGTAAAACTTCTTTATGTTTGCAAACGCAATGATCATTATATTTGATTTCACAATATTCAAACAACATCACTAAAACCCCAACTCACTCGTGTAATCTGAGTGTTCCTACACTCAATTCCAACATGGTTTGGTAACTTAAGCGACTTTGCTCTATCCTGTCAAAAAAAAAAAACACAATCACGCACATGGTTTGGTAGTAATGCATTGCTTGCCTAGACTAACAAATTGACAGACCACGCATGTAATTCAAAAAACAAAGCTTTAATCTTTTGGATAATGAAAAACTAAAAACAACTACAGTCATCAATAACATCCAAAAAAAAAAAAAAACTCAGACCTCGAACACAGATCTTCGAAATTCTGGGGTCTCGGTAGCAATCGCCCAAATGGAAAGCTCTCATTCACCTCCTGCTTCAAATTGTTGGGCTATAATGGGAGTGACTTTAATTGTTTTGCCTCGTCTAAACAAAGCTTTAATCCTTCACCGATCAAATATAGAACCCAGAAAGAAATTCAATTAGACTTTAATCTGTATTATCGAAACCAAAAAGAAAAACACAAAAAAGCATCAATCGGGTGCAGGATATCACACTTACACTGATAAACAACAATCTAAATAGGACCATAACTAGATTACTGACATACACAAATACCATTCCACTGCTGCACTAATTCAATTCATTGGGCAACAAAATAGACCATAAAATTATTTCAATCACCAAACTCAATTCAGTTTTTGGTTCTTCAAAAAATCAACCATGCTTATCGGGACGGTGTCCTCCCCATTCTTAATCTGCTATTAACAAAATCAGTTCAAAAGTGTACAAAGGACTAACCTTGCTACAATCACACCAACCAAGCCCCAATGGTCGATATAGCAAACTAATCTTTCTTGTAGGGAACTCTTGTGTTGGCTCTTGATTGCTTCGGGGTGAAGAATTTGAAGGTATAGATCTGCAAAACAACCGTGTTTCAATTAAACTTATTTCATCTATTGAGAAACAAAACACATGCATTAAAAACCCAATAAAAACGAAATTGAACGAAACCCAGATCATATAAATCCCAGAAAATTTGACTAAAGCCAATACCTTTCTCAAAACAAAGCTTCAATGGTGCAGTCGAGCTTCGAGAACAGAGGGAGAGCTAGGGCTAGTACCGGCGACCGTCCATGAGAGATTGAGAGAGAGAAGACGATGACTCACTGAGTGATTGACTTCGGATTGAAGGAGACACCAAGCAAAGTCATTGAATGCCGCCGTTTCGCCGCCGTCGTCTATCAAGGAGGCTGAGAGAGAGAGAGAGAGGTCTGGGTTTTAAGTAATCAGAACACTGAACGAGGATGAAAGGCACCCCTTCCCCAAATTGAAAAGAACCGAATCGAAATTGGCTGAGAGAGAACCGAGATCAGAGAGAGCTAAGTGAAAAGGACAGAGAGAGAGGCTGGTGTTTTAGGTTTCACGGGTTCTAGGTCGAGATGAGACTGTTTCGCCGTCATCGTCTATCAAGGAGGCTGAAAGAGAGAGAGAGAGGTCTGGGTTTTATGTAACCGGAACACTGAACGATGATGAAAGGCACCCCATCCCCAAATTGAAAATAACCGAATCGAAATTGGCTGAAAGAGAACCGAGATCGGAGAGAGCTGAGACAGCTAAGTGAAAAGGAGAGAGCGAGGCTGGTGTTTTAGGTTTCGCGGTTTCTAGATCGAGATGAGAGAGCTGACTGATCGAGCTAGAAGGACAGAAAGTGACTTAATTGCGAGGGATATATGTCAAATAGCACAAGTCAAATAACTTAGGAAATTTTAAAACAACCCCCACATTTAGACAACAATTAAATATTGTCTAAATGTCACAACATATTCCAGTCAACTAAGGCATACAGCTATTTGAGAGGGAAAAGAATTAATCAACTTTTGGAGAAATCACCACCTTCTACAACTACACAAATGTGTTGTCTGAATTCTCACCATTTATCCAAATTTGAGATAGGAAATCACCACCTTCTACAACTACACAAATGTGTTGTCTGAATGCTCACCATTTTTCCAAACTAAACCAGTATGGTTTTAGTGTATATTCAGACAACCGAAAAAAAAATTATGTCGTCTGAAAAACCCAGACGACATAAAACAAAACTTATGTCGTCTGATGTGTGTCGTCTGAAGGCCTTTTTGGCATAGTGTTTGTGCCACTTCAGGATTTTTAGAGTAATTCTAACCATAGCCAGCCAGCTGATAAGCAGAAATTGTTATATATCTTTTTCTGATTGTGGAAATTCATATGACATTTCTTAAGCTTTCATATATATATTTTGTATCAAATTATTATTATACTATGCTTTGATGAGCCCTTCGAAAGGGTGAAGATTCATTTAGCTGTGTCAAAGCCAATGAAACAGAAATAAAATGGATGATGCTGGAGTCTGGACTGATTCATCTAACAAGTTACAACTTTATTTCTACCGATCGTCCCCTCTTCAGAAATAACATGAATGATGATGTGGAATATACTGTCATTCGTTTTCTACTTAGTAATTCAATTCTAAGCCCGATGTCGCTGCTAATTGCATCTTTCTCAATGATTGATCTCTTCCTCTTGATCATGGTGATCATTATCATAGTGTGAAGAGAGCTATATTCATGTTTAGTTTCTGCCTGAAATTTAGCTTAGGAATTACAGCACATCAAAGCTTATACCGGCCAAATCTGGCTTAGCAAGCATAACTTTCAAATCCTTAGTTAGCAAGTAATGGCCCCCATGACTTACTACATTACAAAATAACGATTGCTTGACAACTCTTCCACTACTGAAAGCACATCTCTCTCATACTTCACACTTGCCAATACTCCCCCTCGCTTCCATTTAAGCCATATATATGTAACTGTTTAAGGAAAACTGAATTGGGAGAGAATTGAATCGTGCTTTGATTGATAATAGGGGCCTCTTTATATAGAGGATTACAAGCATAGAGATAGAGTTGTACATGGAAACATAATCGTACATTGATTGGATATCTCCTAAGATTCTCCGAGAATATCTCTAATATAAACCCTATTTCAACTAGAGCAAGTAAGCTTGAGTTCGGGGCCAGACACATATTCTGGATTTACTTGAACACTCCCCCTTGTGTCGCCCAAACGTGGTGCTTCTCTCGTTGCCTCGTTAAAAACCTTTCCGAGTAACAAAAACCCAGTGGGACAAAAATAACCTCGGTCGAAGGGGAAAAAGAGCACAACACACCCTTCACGTTTCGAGACCATACATGTAGACATCTCCCCCTGATGACAACGGTCATGGGAGTTCGGATAACTTCCGCCAAAGATGCTACCAACATGTTTCTCAAAAGTGAAATTTAGGCAATGACTTAGTGAGCAAGTCTGCCACAGTGCCACACTGTCCTCAGATCTTGAGGCGAGTCTGTTGTTGCTGATTATGCTTGGTGTTGTCGCTTTTGATGTAGCCTTTGCTTCTTTATTCAAAACAAGCAGCATTATCTTAAATGCTCGTAGGCTCATCTGTGGTAGACTTCAAACCACAATTGTTTTGAACATGCGTAATTATGGATCCAGTCCATATACATTCACGAACCACTTTGTGAAGAGCAATAATCTCTGCATTGTTCGAAGATATAGCGACTAGGGTCTATTTCTGTAGACCTCCAAGATATCACAGTCTTTACCCATGGTGAACACTTAACCATTTTGGGAATGACCTTTGTGTGGGTCAGAGAGATACCCAACATCAGCAAAACCTTCCAAAACACATGTCGTTTTGGGATGGAGATAGTGGACGCAGGCCAGTGTTGGCGGCGTTCCTGGTGTGTGATGGGTCCGAATCCATCATCTATTTGTAGGGATAGAACAAACTCATATCAGTCATACATCTCAAGTATCGAAAGATATCTTTTACACCAATCCAATGGCGTCGCATTGGCGCAGAGCTATATCTAGCTAACAAGTTCACTGCAAATAAGATGTCTGGTCTTATGCATTGAGCTAAGTACAATAATGCGCCTATTGTACTTAACTAGGGCATTACTGCCCCTAGCGCATCTTCGTCATCATCCTTCGAACGAAGAGGATCCTTTTCAGGATAAATACTACGGACGATCATGGGGGTGCTTGAAGGCTTGAACTTGTCAAAATGCCTAAGCATCTATCAACACGATGCTCAAGTTCCAAACCGAGACATAATCGTGTTCTCCCATAATCCTTCATCTCAAAATCGGATTTCAAGTGTTCAGCGGTTTTCCTTAACTCTTTAAGGGATTCCAATGAAGATCATGTCCAACATGAACCGCGATAAAATCCGAAACTTGTTATGAAAATGCGCGGGCATATCCCCTCCCAATTAAGTAGTCATCTTAGTGAGCGTTTCAACCTTATTGTAAACGCGCTCCGTGGTCTAGAGCCACATGACTTGGATAAATAAAGGTCACCATGAACCTTCATGTACATTCCCTATCTAGATCCCCATAGAGATACGTAGTGACCACATTTGTAAGCTGCTTGTTCAGTTATTCGGAAACTACCAAACTGATAGGGTAGTGGAGTGCAATGACATCCATTACGAGAGAATATGTCTCATCGTAGTCGATTCCAGGGCGTTTTGCGAGAAGCCTTGCGCCATAAGGCGAGATTGCCATCTCTTTTTCTCATCACGCTTTCTAACGAAGACCCATTAGTCAATAGGTTTTATGTTAGGAGGTGTTGGCATCATTGGCTCAAAAAACCTTCCTTTTCGTTAGAGAATCCATCTTAACCTGGATCGCATCTTTCCATTTAGGCCAAATTTCTCTATGTTGGCATTCATTCATCAACAGAGTGTGGTTCGATATCATCAGACTCAACAAACTCATGCGCAACTACATCATCAATTATAATGGAGTTTCTATCCCACGTGTCATGTACACTAGTGTAAGTTTCATAGAGCTCTATATTCTCATGAATAAGTTCTGACGTTGAGGCGTCCCCCAACGATAACCATAACCCAGAAGATACTCATGAGACGGATTTTGAGTGTCGATGATCAAAGGATTGGAGTGTGCCAAAGTATCCTTCGGACCCACGGGTCTCCCATGCATCCTAATAGGGGCCGTGACTTGTAACGCCAGAGTGCCACTCTCATTGGCATTGGCGCCATGCCTACCTCCGTGTAGGGTGGTACTACGTCCTCTCGTAGGGACGACCTTCCTTGCAGGCATGTTTGCAGCATATTTGTGTGATCTCGTCACTTTAGTAGGGATCGAGATGAGACATAGTGGGGACAGACCACGACAATTCATGTCGTTCCTGCTGAATATCTGTGTTCTTATCTCCCCCTAACGATGGGAAGACTGTCTCATCAAAGTGACATCAGCAAATCTAGCAGTAAAGAGATCGCCTAGCAAGGGCATGAAGTGGCGGACGATTGTTGGAGTCTCAAATCCAACGTAGTTGCCCATTCGTCTGTGAGGACCCATCATAGAGCGCTGTGGCGCTGCAATTGGCACATAAATAGCACACTCAATATGCGTAAGTACGATACTTGTACCCAGTCACTAGCTGTAACGCAGAGGTAGATTGAGTGGCGGTGGGTCGTAGACGAATTAGCATAGCTGCATGTGATATTGCATCACCCAAGAGGATATGAGGAGATTGGTGCGCATTACCAATGTCCTGACTACCATCGTAGTCGTTTTCGCGAGACCATTTGGGTGTGTTCATGGGAATATGATGTCCAACATCAGTCCCAATGCAATAACCATCGAAAGTCTTCGATGTAAACTCTCTAGCAGCGTCAAGTCCAATTGACGGAATAGGATGATCCGGGGAGTGAGCCCGTTGTTGTATGATATGTGCTAGGAGTGTAGCATAAACAGCATTTACAAGTGGACAATGGCACAACACGTGACCAGCGTGTTTGCGTGTCAACCAACATCATGAGATATTTAAACGTCCGCAAGTTGGTTGAACTAGTCCACAGAATCCCTACGGATTCTATGTAAGAACATAATGAGAATTTTCATATCCTTTGCATAGGACGGTCTCAGTCCTAATTTCCCTAAGGAATGGGCTTTGTAAAACGAGCGAGATGCTTTAGAAGCAACCAATGAGAATTTTGGTTAGGCCTGAGCGTCTGAAACACTATTTAAAGCAAGTTGGTGATTGCAACATCACCTAGGGCACCATCACCATGATGGACGCCATCCATGGCGTCATGGATAGGGACTGCGCCAGCCCTAGGCTGGTGGTGGACAGAGGCGGTGCCCTAGGCAGCTGCGTCGGTCACACTTAGTCTAGAAATCAACTTTTGATTGATGCTTCATTTCGCTCTAAAGAAATGATGTCCATGTGAAGTCTTTAGTAGACGGATCATCATATCATGACTAGGATGATCTATCATGTCGTGACAAAGCCAATATGTGTCTAAATCCAAGAGATCTTCTCTCATAACTTTTATTGGATTAATAGCTCGAATAGTGACATAGAGTCCACTAGAGAGACACATAAACTTCTCTAAGATGCTCCTTTGTTCGCAATCATTAGAGGTATTGCAAAGGAACTCATTTCCGTTCTCTACATGCGTTTTCGCATGAAATCCGTTGGCTACTCATAGGTGCGATTTGCCCTAGGAGCGTAGAGAGTTTTTGCGACAGTAATCAAGGTGCCTTTTGGCAAGGGGAACTTGGGCTATTACATGTCCTTGAATTAATACTAATGGCCCAGCCATCGTAGTCACAAAGTCATATGCTCAGAATCAAAATGGAGTCATAATGAAAAGAACTCGAAATTTTATTCATAAGCCAACAGAGTTACATCATTGTCTCTTTGACCAAAGAAAATCTAATCCAAAATGCTAGCTAATGCAAAACAATGGTAGTCGTCTAACTTCTTTCGGTAATTCCAAAATAAATGTGACCAGGTGAGTAGAGAGATGTCGGTGGAGCAAGGCTCGCTTAAGTACCACTAATCTCAGAACCTTCCTAGACATCACACTTACTTTGGGTGAGCCTACTTTGAAGAAAGACCAAACCATTGGCATTTACTACAAAAATATATGGCAATTGCCTATTACATCTCTTGGAAAAATAAAGACTTAAATAGAATTGGCAATCTATTGATCCCAGCCAGATTTGTAGTCTTCAACCCTTCACTCTAGATCATCTTTTTGATCTTCTCGTTCCACATAGTAAGCTTCTCTTGCTTCACAATATGCTTTGTAGGCAGTGACAATTTCTTCACGAGCTCTACAAATGTGTGCCCAATGATCAGACACTCCACATCGAGAACATACATCTCTTTGCTCAAACTACATTTATTGAGGCGCTTTGAAAGCGTCATTTAGATGGCTCTTAGTGTTGGTGGCGCCACCAACATGGCCAGAGGCGTTGCCCCCCTTTCTCTTTCCACGTTGACCTCTTCAGATCCGTGTTCGCCTATTTTGGCGATTACCTTCCCAAGTAGAGCGATTATATGGACCAGAAAGTGTAGAAGTATCCCTAAGGTTAGGGTTTCGCTATTGGCGTCTTCTCTTAGGGGCGCGACTATAATTGGATTTCGGAATATGCTCTATTTCCACGGATCTCGAATTATAGTTCTTCACAAGGATATTATCATGCTTTTCAGTGACATTCGTAGCTCCAATGAGCTCATGAAACCTTGTGATCCGTCCTGCAGTAACATCAATTCGATAGTTCTTAGCAACCATCAATGCAGAGACAGGGAATGTAGAGAGAGTCTTCTCAATCAACATCGCATTTGTGATCTCTTTACCATAGAATTCCATTAAGGATTTAATGCGAAGTGCTTCCGAGTTGTAGTCAAGAACTGACTTGAAATCACAGAAGTGGAGGCTATGCCATCTCACTTCTAGGTCAGGGAGTCATGGACGTTGCCAAATCTTTCTTCGAGTGAGATCCACAGCCTTCTGGGGTCTTCTTCATTCATACACTCATACTGGAGCGAATCATCCATATGACGAGTCATTAGGATGATGGCTTTCGCCTTATTTTCCTCTAAGGCTGCTCTATTTGCTTACAAAGCTTGAGCTTGCTCAACAGTTAGCACGTCCTGGCTAGGCTCGAGAATCGTATCTAGGATTTCATTGGCCTTGAGATGCTGGCGGACATCACGAACCCACGTGTGATATTCAGAGCCAGTTGTTCCCAATGCAGCAAAGTCCAATTTGTTCAGGTTACTCATCTTGAAAGAGAACAAGAAAAAGGGTTAGTTTCGGAGCGTAAAAGGCTACCACGAAAACATATAAAATTCCTTAGCGTAATCGCTTCCAATAAATTAAATTCCAGGAGGTATTGGATTGGATCGAAACAATGACGTAAGTGGTCGATCATAAATTCTCTACAAACTCTAAGTTTGGAGATCTCAACAAGCTCCAAGCTCAGAGTGAGCACGAACCCCCACAGTTCGGTTTAATTAGGTCTCTCCTATGATGAAGAAAGAGGGGTAGAAGAAGGGAGTTTGCAAGTCCCCGAAAAAGAAGAGAAATTGAATTAAAAAAACTCTAAAAAATGGGAACGTTTAGTAAAAAATACCTTGAAATAGGTCGCCGGAAAATTTGGCTGGAAAATGGTCGGAAAAGTGCCCGGAAAATAGCCGGAAAAGTCGTCGGAAAACTGGCCGGAAAAGTTGTCGGCGGTCATTGACCGGCGTTGACCATTGACAGGTGTTGACTGCTGACCGAGTTTGACCAATGAGCTGACCTAGCTGACGTGGCAGTAAGGTCCGTGCTGACGTGGCAGTGGGTTGGGCTTTGACTGCTTCTGGGCTTCTCCCTTTTTTTTTTTTTCTTTTCTTTCTCTTTTCTTCTCTTTTCTGCCGGTTTTCTGCAGAAGGTTCAGTCGGCCGGTTCACTCACTTTTAGGCCGGTTTTTGTGATTTTTCTTCCGGTTCCTGAATCCTCATATTGACAGGTATCTGCTGACAAAATTTGGTTGAAATTGGATGTCCGGAATATGGTGAACCGGTAGAATATTTGTTGCGGGTTGTATCGAGCTTCCGGTGGCCGGTTCGGTAGGTTTCCGGCCGGTTCTTGGGGTGGCGCCGCCGGTTCTGGACTCCTGGGATCGAGGGCTTTAAGGTTTGAGGTGGAGGTAGAAAAGGTTTCAAGGTTTTGTATTCGAATTTGGGGTTTAGCTTCTTGAATCAGGGTTTGGCTATTTGTTTCAGGGTTAGGGCTTCTTGCTGATAACGTGTTTAAGGAAAACTGAATTGTGAGAGAATTGAATTGTGCTTTCATTGATAATAGGGGCCTCTTTATATAGAGGATTACAAGCATAGAGATAAAGTTGTACATGGAAACATAATCGTACATTGATTGGATATCTCCTAAGATTCTCCGAGAATATCTCTAATATAAACCCTATTTCAACTAGAGCAAGTAACCTTGAGTTCAGGCCAGACACATATTCTAGATTTACTTGAACAGTAACCAAATAATACCTGTAATTTCCACTTACGAAAATATATATATATGAGAAATTTTTTTCACACCCCTTTAAATACTAAATACACATCTCTTAAGAATTTTAAACATACTTTTTGCATAATTATGGCTCTCTCCCCAAACCCTAGCCTTTGGAGCTCTACGCTCTATCAATGGCGGCCTTCAATGGCCTCCGTCCTAAGCCACGTGATGTTGGCCTTCCAACACTGATCTTGTGTGGCGACCACCAAATTTAGCCCTAAACCTTGTATCATCATGTTTGCTTCTCACCGGAGTAAGATGGATGTTGTGAATAAGATGGACTAGCAGGCTGATCTAATGCAACCCAAGGTTCGGTGGGTGAGAGATTGGTGGTTCCAGGTTCGTCCGTCTAGAGGCCGACTTAAGGCCGACCTATACTTGGCGAGATTGGCGACGATGGAGAGTAAGGTTACAGATCAAGGCTGGTTGACTGCTTCTGGTAATCAGTATGAAGGACTGGTATGGCAGTCGGGTAGGGCTGGCGGAGTTTGGTTGCATATCATTCATGGCAGCCGAATACTGCATTTGTTCGGAGTAGGACGATTGCACGCAAACCTGAACGACGATGGCATTGACCATGGGTCTCGCCATAGGGCTACAATGTGAGGAGCATGAAGCAAGGAGCAGATCGAAGGGGAGGCGCAGTGAGGCAGAGCAATTTTCTGCGGCGACAATGGTGGATGATGCTGATTGTGGGGTAGCGGCGATGATGGAGGACACGGTCAAACATGGTGGTGTAGCCAAAGTGCCCTGTTTTCTTTGGGTGCCAAATCAGACTGGAGGCCCAACTCAGTCTAGGTGTCCAAAATTTTTTGGGTGGTCAAATTACATCCAAATTGGGGGTAAAAAATCATGGCTTCTGGTCCTATTGGGTTTCATATTTGGGATCCAGGAGAATTAGCCCGACTAATCATTCTATCTGTAGTGGGTCTATGTACTATGTTTATGTTTTATAGTGTTATAAGCTGGTTAGGAATAAGTGAGCACTGGTTGTCTAATGAGTAGTGCTAGCATACCACGTCTTAAACTTGCCCTAGAGTTGGTGAGGGAAGGTATGTATTCGTGCAATTCTGACTTGAGTTAAATGAAATTGATGACAAGAAATTCTTAGGTGGGGGTTTCCCCACCACGTGGCTTTAGGGCCAACCAATCAGAAGAAAGAAAATTTTCTCTCTTTTCTGAAACTGCCCCTACTCTCTAAAGTGCAATACCCAAAACACCCCCTGCTGGGCAGTGATTGGTCTGCCCCATCACGTGGCCGGTGGTCGTGCGGTTGCCCCACACAAGACCTCCTCATTGATGACTTTGGTTCAAAAAAAAAAAACACATATCTTTTTTCATACACCCAACATCAAATTTTAAGAGTACGTTAAAGTACCAAAAGAGACATTTATATCCAAACTAAAGAAACATCTGCATTTTTTTTTGGTTTCTAGGTTAGGTAAACAAAACGACTAATGGTACAAGAGCAATTCATGTGTAATGAAATTTGCCAAAAAAAAAAAAAAGAGTACAAGAGCAATTAATGGTACAATTCCAGGAAGGAGTACTTGTTGCATTGGGTATCAATGAATTCAAGCATCTACAAGACCAACACAACAATGAATCTAATTAATCTGATGCTAATATAAGGACAAACCTTCTCATCCATTCATACTCATTCTGAGCACCTAAGAGTAAAAAAAAAAACAAGAAATCAAATGAACGAACACAACTAAGTGAGGACTCTGTTGCTGCTAGGTACAGACTGAGGACCTCGTGTAGTACGTGAACAAACTAAAGAAACTCTTAATTAGTTAGACCATACATGAACTAGACCGAGCATATTGCCAGTATAGATCTCGTTGCGCTCTTCATCATAGAAGAGAGCAGTATAATCTTCCAATGTCATGCAATGTGCAATGATTCTCAATTAATTCACTATGCATGGGATTGAGCCTTCCTATCAATTACTTCAATTAATCCTCTGTTCTTAAGTCATATATATAGTCTGTTTGTTCTTATCGAGTTTTTTTTTTAATTATTTTTTAATTTTTTTATCAAGTTAAGATGGTATAAATAAAAAAAGGGATGTGTATTTAGTGAATAGGTATGGTGTATTGTGAATGGGGATAATTTAGGATGAGAAATTTTTTTTTTTTTTGAGGAAAATGGAATATATTCCAATGATCGAAAAGATCATAACGACCGTACATGGTCAATCTAGGGGATCCGGAGATCACCCATTACATTCATTGCTCAACTGACTGCACAATCAGTCAAACTAAAACCCGAAAGGGAATGCAAGAACTAAAAACCAAGAAGGAAAATGCAAAACTAAAAACCAAAAGGAAAATGCCAAAACTAACTAAATTTATTCTAACATAACCTTAGTTTCTCCGCATCTGCCTTGATTAGCTTGGGGCCTAAGACCATCTTGGTGTACCCTTCCACCCGTCAATGCAGTGAACAGCCTTGATATAGGGTCATGTTGAGCCCAGCCTGCAACAAGCCTATCAAAAGGCTCGACCCAGCTTCTGCCCAAATCAGAAAGAGGAGGGAAAGTGGGCTAGCTTAAGTCCAAAGCCCAGCCCAACTCCCACTGCCCTCACTCTGAAGTTTGGACCGGATAGCACCGGAACCGTGGTAGGCTTGTCGGAGCCGCTACTATCCTGACACAACCGACCTCTGCCATTCCAGCACTTCCGGCGGTCGGCCTCTCCCTTCAACCATTAGAAAAACGCGACGGAGCCTGGTGTGGGTGGTCACCAAACCTCACTGGAACTCAATTCCGCCTCCAAGCCTCGACCCGACTTCGCTCCCAAATCCGCTGCACACATCTGATCACCACCGCCGATCCACGTTTGCAACAACTGCACGCACACCAATCCAAAACCCGACGTCGACACCAGTCCGATCACCGCGCGTCAAAATTCTGCCTCGAGTCTGCGACCTTGGCCTCTCCACTGCAATTCGACGGGAAAAGTCTTCCCCGCTTGCTCTACCGAACCGAGATAGCGACGCCGGAGCGTCAAAGGCAAACGAAGAAAGCCGCCGCCCTGCTTCACGAAACTAGGGTTTCGAAATCTAGCTCCATGAAAAGTGGAGCGCTCTTCTTAGGAAGGGAAGTATGAGATTGTGTTTCTAGTACAATGTTGAATTAAAAAGGTTAATATGTGGTGTATTAAGTAGAAGATGTGTATCCAGTATGTGTGTGTGTGTGTGTATATATATATATATATATTAAAATAGCTGTAGAACATGTCACATGACTCACATCCAGAATTCTAACACGCCAATGACTCAATCATTCTCTAACACGCTTTCTAGTGACCCACAAAGTCATACCAGTTTCTTGCTCAAGAATCTTCTCAGTTCTATAAAAGGAAGCCCTAGCCTCTTCATTAGTCACCACCGGCCATATTCATTTCCAACAAGACAACATTGTAGTCATGGGTAGAGTCAGGAGTTTGTCACTTGTAAGCCACCTGAAGAAAGCAGTGAAGAAAGTGAGACTCATTTTTCTTGGCCTTAAACTACAGAGGTGGCGCATAGCTTCAGTTCTTGGATGCGCTGCAACTAAAAGGCGGTGTTTGAGCTTCAATGACAGATTGGGTATGGAGGGCTGCATAGAAGTTGATACATCTGATTATCAGAATAGCTCCCACTTGAGAAGAATTCATAGCACAATTAGTCGTTCTTCTTCGATTGATTATGAGGATGTTGATCAAAGGGCTGATGCTTTCATTGCTAATTTTCGACGGCAGCTCAGATTAGAGAGACAGGTTTCTCTGGAGCTACGCTACTGCCGGAGGGAGAGCATTTAGAGACAACAAGGGAGTTCATTGTTTTGTTTAGCTTTATTTTCAAAGAACTAAGGATGTACAAATTTGATTCATTTATTGCTACTACTACTACAGTTAATAAGGAAGAAGAATTATGGGGTTGAAGTAATATATTGTTATTAGTTGGATTGAATTCTTTTACTTGTGTAGCCTCACTACTAGGATTTTTGCCTTTTACATCGGCCAGAAACCGATGTTAAAAAAAAAACCATCCGATGTCTTAGTGGGTGATGTTAAAGATCACGAACAAAAAGACATCGGTCAAAAACCGATGTCCAGTTCAACAATAGACATCGAATAATCTTATGGAACCGATGTAAAACAGTTATTATGCTGACATATTAGTGTGTTTAGATATTGTTAAACCTTCATATTTTGGCATTTAATGCTTAATGAAGCATAGGTCCAATAGCAGAAGTATTCATTTTAACATCGTTATTCATATTAGAAACGATGTTTTATATGGTATCAGACATCGGATTCTTTTCATTTTGCCTGTCGTTTATGAGGTTCACGCATATATTCCATATATCCTACTATTTAAGATTCAATCTACATTCCTTAGTATATAATAAACGATGTGCATTATTATAATAAACATCGTTTCCTTTTATGGAGCGATGTCCATTTTACTATATTACATCAGGTTTTAGGTTAACAACGATGTCCATATTAATATTAGACATCGTTTCCCAAATTGTAAATCGATGTCCACATTGATTCCAGACATCGTTTTCCAAATTGTAAATCGATGTCCACATTGATTCCAGACATCGTTTCCCAAATTGTAAATCGATTTCCCGAATTGTAAATCGATGTCCACATTGATTCCAGACATCGTTTCCCAAATTGAAAATCGATGTCCACATTGATTCCAGACATCGTTCCATGTAGTTTACATCGACGTCAATTAGTTTTGTAAACATCGCTTCTTACTCTATACGTCGTTATCCATGAAAAACGAGACATCGATTTTAGTTTCAAAATTGATGTATTGTCTCATTATTGACATCGTTTTTGTAGTTTAACAAAGATTTGAAACAGGAGTATATACATCATATCCTTATATGAGATGATGTCCAGAAAATTTGTAATTGCTGCTAAAATGAATGTAATCCACATTCGACAACATGAAATTTCGAATTAATTGAATATGGGGCATTGCATTAATTTCTGTCCAACATCAGAATTATTAATAGTTCCAAAAATAGGCAAAAACACCCTAACCTACATCAAGGCTAGCCCTAAATAGACTATTGCAATAACTATATGCAGTTTAGTTCACCTGCAACTGTACAACGTTCTACTTCAAAATGATTCTACAAAATCTAGCTAGCCTTACTCAAAATCACTTTGGTAGAGTCAGCATCTATAGCAAAGTCTGCAAATAGTCAGCTACTTCAATGCGGACCTCTTCAAGTTCCTCTTGGGTGTATACTTTCCGAGTCTTTGCTGCCCACTATGAATGTATTCAATAACATAAGTCATAATCAACGGGTAAATGCACTATTAATTTATAATTAAACCAAAGTTTCCATCAAACTATAATGCATATACCTTGGTCGGAAGTGAAACTATAATGTTTATTGTACAAAGTGGATTTGCCAGAAAGCGAAGTCATCCTACGAAAGGAAAAAAAGAAACATTAATATAAAAGTGCACCTCTATGCTGATATTATGGTTACACTACACGTGAAAGTGATGAATTTCTTTAACATAGCACCAACTCATCTAGGAATATACATTACATGTTAGCTATCAATAAGCTATGAATTTCTTTAACATAGCACCAATCAAGGTTTCCAATGAAGTAATGTGTTTGCCAAACAAATCAGCAGAGTTTCCATGTATAAACTCCAAGATACATAAGAGAATATTTTAACACTGGCCCTTAATATGCTACTTCATTAACATGAGAACTCTGAGCAAAAATCTGAATGACATACCTTTTGAAGAGAGAACACGATTACTGTGTTGCATGTCCACTATTTAGTATTTCGACATTGAACTGCTTGGGTATAGTGTCTATGGAAGGAATTTTATACATCCATGTACCATTAGAAATCACCAATCCCTCAGAATTTTCTATGTATTCTTCAAGCATGAAAAACCCAATTCCTTGAACAAAAGCACCTTCGATCTGCAAGCACCAACATTAAGGATTGAAATTCTTTTGCATAAGACCTACTGCCGATTCTGCCCAGATGTCATCTAGTATAAGACATAGCATTCAACATATCACTTTTAGAGTACATAAGATCCAAGTTAAATAAAGAACTCTATCTTTCAACTGATAACCATAGATTACTGCTTCACAAAAATATGAACTGAGCTATAAGAACATTTCCAGTAATTCAAAAGCAATTTATTCCCAGACAAAGAAGTTGCTTGGGTACAGAGAGGAAGAAGAGAACGAAATACCTTTCTTGGCAAGCTGCATTTGGAACTTCTCCTTCTTCTTCCGCTTCTTCAAACTCAAACTACAAAAGCACAGATTAGTTTTGGGATGATATCAATTCTGGTCTAAAGATTAGTTTTGGATGGGGTCTGTGACGATCAAACTTGGAAAAAATATTTTTTTTTTTTTTTAACTAAACAACAAAAAAGCTGAATGAAATTCAAAACTAAACCTCTTTTCACTGCAGCAGCTATTAAATGAAACCTACAATGAAAATCAATGTCATTTCAATTTCTAAACTGGCAAAAGCTAATTGTCCAAGCACACAATGCTTCGGAACCTTACTATTTTTAACAAACAACTAATTGAATGAATTGAAGCATGTTGCTATTAGGTATTATTGAATTGGATTGTTTCTTGAAAAATGGTTGATTATTTGAACTACTATCTACTTCTTTATAATACATGGTTGCAGACACTTCACTTATGTGTAACTACAAATAAAATTTTGAAAATTTTTCCAGCATGTTTGGTAATGTTCTGTTTTACAACCAAACTATGCAGTTCCATATCTAGCTCCGAAAACTACACGGGTAGCAAAGGAATGTTATAAAATTTATCTTAGGCCAAGATGAATATTGATTTCTTAGTATTACAGTATTACCTATGGGATCAGAAGAGTCCACAATTATTGCATCATAAGTTCCTGCTAGAACAGCCTTTGAAAATGCGACTCCTACAACATTAACATAGAGCTAATGAGGAAGCTGTTTGTATTAAAAAAAAAAAAAGGACGCATAGTTAGATAGAAGAAGAATGAGATGATCTTACCATCACCAACATGGAGTGTCACCCTGGGATCCTCATATCCAATAGCTACACGCAGTGGCGTAGCCAAAAATCTCACTTAGGAGGGTCAAACTTTATTAACTAACAAATTATACTCATTTACAGTCGTCCTCTAAAAATAACACAATGTTTTGCCCAAAAAAATATATATATATATTAGCATAGACCCTTAAGAAAATTTAGGTGTAATATTTCTTGTACTAATGCCGAAATTGAAAGATCCTTAAATCATGTTGAATAAATTTTGGGATTCAAGATGAACGATAAATATAGAAAAAATTATGTGTTACTTCAATTTAGCATATTAACAAAGAATCGTAAATATGCGCATATGGGCATATATCGATCAATAGGGTAAGAAAACCTTGAAAAGATCGATTCGTATTAATTAGATAAATGTAGTGTATTAATAGTGTTAAATATTATTTCATTCCATTAAAGTTCAAGGATAATTAAAACTAATTAAGATAAATTTGTATTGAATTTTGAAAATTGAGACTAATTAAGGATTTTTCAAAAATTGAGAAGGGTCAATTTTATTTCATTCCATTAAGGTTCATAGATCATTAACACTAATTAAAGGTTTTCCAAAAATTGAGAAGGGTCAATTGACCATTCTCGCCCTAGGCTAGCTACGCCCTTGGCTACACGAGGGAAAAACTGTTTTGAAACCTGGAATACAGAAGCAAGAACAATAAATTATTATTTCTCCTACAATTTCCCCAGTCCATTAGTACCTCAAAGGAGAACCACATGGTCACTTGCATGTTCTAGACAAATTGAATTACTCCAAGTGATGTAGCAGTGCATATAAATACATATGTATGTGTGTGTGTGACACACATATGACGTCTCTAGGCATGCATGAAATATTCCACCAGCTACTGGGGATAATATGATCATTTAACAGAAAACCAAGAATAAATCCAAAAGTTTCATTGTTTTTTTTTTTTTTTTAACTTGCATCAACAACCATCTTATCAATCTCACATATATCTATTTGCTTGACAGAATAATGACTAGCCACTTCCCTCAGTACACCACCATCTCCTCCACCGATAACCAAAACCTGAACAACACCAATTTAAAAAGATAATGAGTTGACAAGAAATTAAAATGAATGATACTACACCATATCGCACATCATCTTCTTAATGAATATTTGAAAAGACATAGAAACAAGGTTCACCAAAGTAGCTTCAACTCATTCGTAATGTTCTAAAAACAAAATAATTTGACAATTGTGTCAGTGTGTGTGTTTACTCTTTAGGAAAGAAGTGCATATTTCTAGTTTAGTCCTATGTTTCCCAGATAATAATATTACCTTCTTGGGGTTTGGAATTGGGCAGAGAGGAAGATGAGTAATCATTTCTTGATAGACACATTCATCCCTTTTTGTCAGCTGAATCACCCCATCTAGGACGAGAACCTTTCCATAGGTTGATGACTGTAAACAGAATATGTATCATCAATAATATATACAGATGACTAGAAATAAAGTGCCAATAACATCTTCAAAAGAGCAAGTCACCTGGAAGACCATCACATTCTAATAGTCCGATTTGCCTTGAAACAAAATTTTCTCTATCTTCAAGGAATGTGCCTTTCCTGCAATACATTAAATGTAAATCAATTTCCAAAAAGTATACAGCTGAGTCCTCTATCATTCTACCAGATAATGGGAAGATACAATAACCCAAACTAACGTACACTTGGACAAAAGCACATCTGAGAAACTGACAAAACTGAAAACCAACTCACCATGTCAAACATGATGGTGATTACCTATTTGAGTTAGAAAAACTGCACGTATTGCAATTGGCAACATGCTACCATATAGCATCAATAGTTCAAAATTCTTCGTCGGCCTCAATGTGTCGAGACTGCCTGCACTTACAATCATAAACTCACTCCTCACGAAAATCCATCGACACTGTATAAACATGTCGAGAAATCAAAAGCTATCACCTCAACTGTGGTCTCTCTGTTTTCTTTATCAAAGACTTGTTGAATATCCTTGAGTGCATCTCCAGACTTTTCTTTAAGCACTCGTTCAATCCCCATTTTCATGGTGGTTGTTGAGCTAGGACAGCTTCCACAAGCCCCTGTTTCAACATTAGAGGCCAATTCCTTTAAATTACAGATTCTCATTACCACAAACTGAAACTAAAACATTAACTTTGTTTCATGATCAAATTACATGTATGATTTGGAATTAACAGAACCCAAAACTCAGAATTGGGAAAACAAAACGGAAATGAAATCCTACCTTGGAGCTTGAGAGAAACGACGCCGTCTTTGACGGACACAACGTCGAAGTTTCCACCATAGTTGATGAGATAGGGGCGGACGTCCTTGAGAACCAAGTCAATGTTGGGAACTGTGAGCTCAAATTGCTTGGCCGAGTAGAGTCCCGGAGAAGAAGAAGAAGAAGAAGAAGACTCGGCGGCAGCGCTTGCATTCGAAGCTCTAATGGCAGAACAGAGAAAGATTCTTCTTTGAGGAGTTACACGGCACAGTTTTACAAGCATAAGTTGTGGGGATTGATGGGATTTTGCTGGATTTGAGAAGAAGGAATTGGGGTTTTGGGCAACCAGGAGAAATCAGAAGGAACCATGAATAACCCAAATTAAAACCAAACGGAGAGGGTTTTAGAGAGAGAAAGAGAGAGAGAGCGCTTGCCTGCGGAGGCGATGGCGCCGGAGAGACAATAGCGGGAGTGAGCGGAGGAGAGGGAGGCGGTGGTGGCTGTGAAAAGAGAGCGAGAGAGGAAGGAGGAGACGGCTAGGGTTTCGGGGAAGAGCCAGAGAGATGGGTCGCCAGTTCTTTCGGAGATAAAGTGAGTGAGGAAGAAAATGGGCTGCCAGAGAGAGTGGGAAAACTGACTAAGTGTGTGGGAAATGAAAATTTTGTTCCCCCGTATTGAAATTTTTAACTTAGTTCTTTCCGCGTTTTTTTTAAATTTCAGAATCAAATTGTAGACATCGGTCAACAGTAATAAACGACGTCAATTATATGCATATAAATCGGAATTTGAGGAATCGATGTTAATGACATTTTTGTACATCGCGTGAATTCCTCACCGATGTAATTGTCGTGATGTCTAAGAGCAAAATTCTAGTAGTGCCTGTCAGTGCTCATTTCAATGACCTATATGGAAAGATAACAGAAAGAGACAGAGAGTTTGTGGAAAACCTCACACACAGAGGATCAATTGTATGGCTTATTTATATTACATCATATACAGGTAATAAGGTAAGTATTAAACACAGAGATTTACAGAGGACTAAACTTTGGCATCAACTAGACTTGGCCTCCAAGGCTGGAATCATTTAGAGGACTCTGACAAGACACAACTGTTCATCATACCCCCGCAAGCTGATGGGGCAAGCACGCAGAGGAAGCTTGGAGAGCAAGAACAAGAAACGAGCAATAGACAACCCTTTGGTAAGGAAATCAGCAATCTGGTCTCGCGTACATCGGTAACCAACTTGAAGCTCATTCCAAATAATTTTCTCACGCACATAATGATAATCATCCTCAACATGACGAATGCGAACGTGAAAGCCTGGATTAGAGGCTAAAGCAATTGCACCAATGTTATCACACCACAATTTGGGACAAGAGAGAGGAAGACGTAAGTCAGGAAACAAGGACCGAAGCTAAGAAATGTAAGCAGCAGTACGTATATGCCAATTCCATGTATTCAGCCTCAGTACTAGACCGTGAAACACCACGTTGCTTCTTAGAACTCCAAGCAATCAAGTTAGGACCCAAATAAATACAAAAGCCACCCGTAGAGATACGATCATAGGATCCCCAGCAGAATCGGCATCACAATACAAGCTTATTTGCAAGGAGCCAGGGGGATAAAATAAAGGGTTAATGCTCATACACCCCAAATCCTCAAGAATACTTCTCATACACCCCAGTGTCTTATTTTTCTTCCTCTTTACACAACTTTTTCTTCTTTTCATTCCTATCTACCCATCTTAGCAAAATCCCTACCAGTAGTACCCTTTTCTGATTGTCTTTGTCAGTTTGGTTTCTTTGCTGTCTATTTTTCATTATTTAAAAGTTTTGATGAAACGTGGTGGGCCCATCAGAGTTTATTCATTTACATATATATACAGACGTTGCAATCATCCTCTATTTCAAAGGTAAACAGTACACATTACTATTCAAGATTTCAATCATTGACAGACTTGAGTTAAATGCTATCTATAAAAATACTAGCAAAGAACTGCATAAGGAGAGAGAAAAGTTGAGAAAACTGAAAGAATATAGAGAAGGTCTTAGTAGAGAGACTCCCAACTACTGGGATATCATCTATAGACTTCAAACCAGAATTTATAAATTAGAAGAAGATATTGATAATCTTTTATATATTCTGGAAGAGGAACAAAAACCTCTTGATTATTTGAGCATTGGTTAGATCCGCAAATCACTGGTATCAAAGCTTGAAAAGAGCTCAGCAGGGGAATCCCCTATGGGGACAATGTCTGATTTAATAATAGAGAGACTGAATTCTCTATTAAAATCTTCTGATGAAAAATATCAGATCCTGCAGAAGGAAATATCTAGATATCAAGAACATCTAGAAAAAATTCCTGTTATAATCCACCAATTAGAAAAATTGGAAAACAAACTGGATTATATCAAAGAACTTCCAAAAACGGAAGAAGAAAAGCTAACAAGTGTTAGTAGAAAAATCAATGAACAGCAAAAAACGCTGGATTCTATGAAAAATATACTGAAGGACAAGAAAGTGCCTACAGTAAAACCAAAGAAGGCTAATGGATTCAAACCATTAGAAAGACCGGAAAAGAATCATGTTCTGTTAACGTTTGGATCCGTGGGGATCTCTAGTTAGCTATAAACAAAGAGAGAGAGAGAGAGAGATTGACACAAGATGTATAGTGGTTCGCCTCCGCATGAGCGGGAGACTACGTCCACTTGAAAGCTATACTAGTGTGTCGAGCCTTGCGGCCTAACAAGATTACAAGAGATGTAATGAATGTGTAGTGTTGTGGGAGGGGGGGCATTCCTTTTATAGATGAAGGAATGCCCTTTCTCTACTTGTTCTTCGATGTGGGACAAGTACCCACATAATTCTAGTCTAGAAAGCCTAGAAGCATGTAGAAAGTCATGTTGTGGAGGCATGTTGGCAAGGGCGGGAAGGTGGCTTCCCGGTGGCGGATTTGCGACTTCCGGATACCGCCGCGTAGCCTGAACATAGGGCTACACGATGCATGTCTCGGTTGGGCCTTGCCATGTCTTGTGGATGTCCCAAAGTGGGTGCTACTTATGCTTGGTGACGCAGTAAATACTCCATATTATTGGAGGTATGTACATGTTCCAAACATGATTTTTCTGGATCCCTCAACTAGTTCTACTAGTATTCGGTATGAAAAGCCGAAAGAAACTCGAGATGTCAATATGATGAGCATTTTCGGGAAAAAGAAAGGAGTACAACTCCTAAATGATGAAGAATTTGAATACAACGAAATCGAGCATGAGGTAAAAAAACACCTCAATTCCAAAGCTAGATTTCAAACAAATATACAAAAGGGGAACATTTGACCTGATGGATAGCCATCATTTCAAATTACTGGAATTTACAACCCCCTCTACAACAGGAGAAACCGATCTACTACTAATCACTCCTGCTGAAGTTACCAGAGCAAAAGCAAAAAATTATCAATTTATGCACATTGGAGCAGTCCAAGTAGGCATAAAACTTCTTGCTCGTGAAGGCATAAACTGTTCAGTTCTATGTGTCTTACAAGACAATAGACTAACGAATTTTCAAGCTAGTCTTTTGGGAACCCTTGAAGCATCTCTGTGCAACCAAGTGGCATATATTTCAACTGCTTCCCCAACTTCTCAACCAGCTTGAAAGATGCAGCTCACTGTCTAAGACTGAGAGTCAAGACAGATGGCATATCTATGAAAAATGATATGCAAGAATTGGCAATAGTATACAGAATATACTATAAACTGATGAGTACTACAGTAGAGCCAAAGACAAGGATATCAAATATCCCTGGTCTTACTACTGGATTCCTCACCAGTCAGAAGAACCATTCACAACAGATCCATAAGGTTACTTGGAATGAAGTAACTTTTCCTATTGAATGGAAATTATCTGGTCCGAAGCTACCAGCAGAAAGTGCAAAAGCTAAAATTTATGAAAGCAGAAAGACTGGAGAAATCAATCTGAATTTTGAAAATCACAGAAAAAGTGATGCCTGTCCTGAGAATATCAGGATAAACAAAAATATTCTCAGAAGAAGCTACAGCACTAGAGAAGCTAGTGTTAGTGGTATAAAAAACTCTGAAGAACCATCAGAGTCCATCACTGAAGAAGAGCTAGAAGCTGATCTAAACAGACCAGTTAATATGCTTAGAGCACAAAAGCTCTATGATCTCTATGAAGAAGCAGAATTTTGCAAAAATCCTGAGCGATTAGAAAAACTAATCGAGGAAATGAAAACTTCAATCCAGGAAAGGAAAGAAAACTCCTTCCCTATCAAGATGTTGAAATGGAAGACGGAGAAAGCTCCAAAACTTTCATCACTAGAGAAAAAGGAAAAGTGAAACTCCCTATACAAAAAGCCCCTACGGGCAGAAATGGAGAAAGAAATTCTCAAAGATTTGTCCCAGAGGACAAGATACCCAGAGTACCAATTTCCAACTATGGTATCTGGCTAGATTTGGATACAGCTCTAGACAAGAGAAAAACTCTTGACCAATGGGTAGACAGCCTGATGATGGCATCTTCTCTTACCCTTGGAAAATTTGAAGCTCCTGATCTTCAGATGTACTTTGAAACTACTCTCACAGGAGTAGCTAAGAAGTATTATTACTCTTTCAAGGAAACAGCCAGAGGAAAAGAATGGCTGGAAGATATCAAAACTTCAAAATCTCCGTATGATTTTGCAACACCACTGTATGATCAGTTCTGTGGAGATCTTGCAAATATGAGTGAAAAGGCTAGAGAAATGGCCAAATCAAATATCTATGCTCTCAAAATCTGTGACATGAGATATTTTGAAGAATACTTGAATGAATTTCAAGAATATTACTGTACGATTGATGAACTAGAGAATACTGATCTAGTCAACCTATTGCACAGGAAACTCCCTGAACCATGGAGAACAGCTGTGCGAGAAAGCATAGCAGAAAAACCAATTGAAAGATTTTCAGTTGGAGGAATTGCCGACAGAATCCGGCAATTACTGAAAGAACAATGCAAAGCCAATCTTAGAGCAAAGATGGCCAAGAAACAACTCAAAGGAGTTGAAAATTTCTGTTACGGAATACTGAATATGCCAACCAACTGGGGATGTCATGAATCCAAGTTCCACAGAAAGAAGAAAGGAAACTATTACTCTAAAAAATTCAAAAAGAGTAATCAAAGAAAAGATTGGAAATTCAAGAAAAGTTCCAATTACAAGAAACAACAGGATGAAGATCCAAAAAAGAAATTCTTCAAGAAAAAGAAGAATACTCGTCAACATAAACAACCAAGCAAGAAAGCTTGCAGATGTTGGTTATGTAAAGCTGAAAGGCACTATGCCAATGAATGCCCGGAAAAGGGTAAAAGATCTTCTACTAAGGCTCTCTTTGAAGAATATGAGCATATAGTAGAATCAGCAAATATGAAAGGCTACGAAATAGCCTATTCTGATGATGAAGAAGACGATAGGTCATTTTACTCTACCTGGTCTGAAGAAGAAGATTCATCTGAGTCTGAGACAGATTCTGAAGTAGAGTACTTCGAATCCAGACAAATGAATGTTTTGAAAATCAAAAACTGGGAAGAAAGTAAGACAGAATCCTTAATGTCTTCTTATCAGGTAAACCCTGGTACATTTGTTTGTGACTAATGTTTATGTCATGAAAAGAATGGTCTCCCTATGTTCTGTGAAGAGTCAAAAAAGACTTATCACAAAGAATGCTTCATAGCTGAAGCAAGAAGAAAAACCAAGAATGGCCTTGTCAGCCAATTGGTTGAACAAGAATATGAAGAATATTTCTCTGAACAAAAAGAGAAAAAGGTAGAAGCCTTGTTCCAAGAAACCATGGAACCTTCTCCCTCAACAAAGAAGGAAGAAATCATCGATGAAGAAAAAACCGATGAAAACTTTGAACTGGTTGAACCACCATAAATTGTTCCAGAAGAATGCAAGCCATTCATTCCCAAGGAACAAGCTCAAGAAAATGAGCTTCAACAATCGAAAGTCGTCTCTACTAGTAGATACAGCAACTACATAGAGATTGGACTAAAATTCCCTGATCATAAAAAATATCATCTACATGCCTTTGTAGATAATGGATCAGGATTTACAGTTGCAAAAAGATTTGTAATTCCAGAAGAACTCTGGAAAGAAGAAACGAAAAGAACAGCTACTGGTGTAACATTTGACGGAAGCCATCTCACCATGAATAAAGTAGCAAAAAATGTTCATATCACCATTGGTGGAGGAACATTTATCATCCATAATGTCTGGCAATCTGAAGGCCAAGGCTCAGATTTCTTGTTGGGAAATGATTTTATTCTCCAACAGAGATTTATTCAGGATGAAGAAGCAATAGGCTTCAGAAAAGGAGATTGGGTGTTCTGGGCAGACAGGCTTGTTCAAGCCAGAAGTATAGTAGGTCCTCACTTTACTACCCAATATCAGAGATCACAACAGAATAGTGGTGATCTTACCCCCTACAAACCCAAATTTGAACCCATACTCCAAATCAAACAACAACAAGAATTACTTGTTGAAGAATCTTCTGAAGAAGAAGAAGAAGAAACTAGTGAAGAAGAAGAAGCTAGTTTCATTCATGAGCATAATCTCAAGCACTTTCAGAATAAGCTTGAGTCTCAGAAAATTCCCACTCTTGAGAAAATCAAGAAACTACTCGAGCAAAACATCGATGTAGATCCTCAGAAGTTTTGGGAAAAAGACCCAGTGGTCTGTGAATTGCGATTACATGACATGAATGCTATCTGTCATGTCAAAGCCATTCCTCAGTACAAAGAGGAAGACCAAAAAGAATTCAGAAAAGATATTGAAGATCTCCTGAACAAGAGATTAATTCAACCTTCCACTAGCCCTCATCATGCTCCAGCATTCTACGTAAGAAATCATGCAGAAAAGCTAAGAGGAAAAGCTAGAATGGTGATTGACTACAGAGATGTCAACAAGAAGACTGTCAAAGACGGTTATCAAATTGCTCAAGTAAGAGTATTGATCAACCAGCTCAGAGGAGCTAAAGTCTTTTCGAAATTCGATGCAAAGTCGGGTTTTTGGCAGGTCAAAATGCATCCTGAGAGTGTACCTCTCACTGCATTTGGAACACCACAAGGACATTACGAATGGTTAGTGATGCCTTTTGGTCTAAAGCAAGATCCCTCAATCTTCCAGAGAAAAATGGATAATATCTTCAAGCATGTTGCGGAGTTTTGCGTCGTCTACATAGATGACATTCTCGTCTTCTCCAAAAACAGAGAAGAACACATGAAACACTTCCATGAGGTTGTAAAGCTGATAGTTCAGCATGGAATTATCCTAGGTGAAAAGAAAATCTTCTTTATCCTTGATGAAGTTGATTTCCTAGGAATAAATATCAAAAATGGAGTGATAAAACTCCAACCTCATATCCTTGAGAAAATCTGGAAATTCCCAGATAGGATTCCTGATGCTAAGAGTCTAGAGAGATTCCTTGGTGTCATAAATTATGGGAGAGATTTCATTCCCAAGATCTCAGGGTTAACAGCGATGTTATCTCTTAAGACAAGTTCCAAAAGAAAATGGAACTTCACAGAAGATGATGAGAAAATTGTAAAGCAGATAAAAACACTCTGCAAAAATCTCCCTCCTCTTCAACAACCATAAGAGAATGATGAAATTATCCTCCAAACATATGCGAGCGATAATTATTGGTCTGGTGTGGTTCTGGCGAAAGCGCCTGGAACTAACATTGAAAAAATCTGCAAATTTTGTAGTGGCAAGTTCAGCCCTGCAGAACTGAATTATCCCACAGGGGAAAAAGAAATTTTAGCTGTTAAGAAAACAATTTTAAACTCTCCAGCTTTCCTTGGAAAACCCTTTACTGTCCGCACCGATTGTGCCAGAGTAAAGAATTTTAAAAATTTCAAACTTGATAAAGCTGCTGATAGAGGAAAACTAGCAAATTGGCAATTATTCCTTAACCAATATGATTATGTTGTTGAATTAATTGCAGGAAACAAGAACTATCTTCCAGACGCCTTAACAAGAGAATTAGCCATGTTCAGTAGAAGAGATGATGACAACGACGAAGGTCGCAATCCCAGAAGCAGAAGAACTGGGAAAGAACATGAAACCAATGAGGATCCCAAAGAAAAAATCCTCAAGAGATTCCTGCTAAGTCCAAGAGACTTAGCCACAACTGATCAATCCCAAGGTAAAGGATTGGCTAGTCCGTCTCAAACGGCAGACGGTAAAGGCTCATCAAGACCGTTGACGGCTGTTGCTTTGCCAAAAAGCAAACCCACTCCAACTGGAGTAATAAATGTTTTCAATTATGAACTTCGAACGTTCGATACTCCTGTGTTCAGAACTGGCAGGAGATTAGCTTACCACCAGAAGACAATTCTGGATAATCTTTTATTTGCCTTTCAAGAAAGAAGCAGTGGTCTGATGTTTCCAGCCCTCTTTGCATTAGCTGAAGAACTTTATGAAAATGCAAGACCACAGTTCGAAGAACTACAGCAGAGTGTTGTCAAGAAAGAGAAAATTCACTTCCTAGAAAATCCAGAAAGTGCTAGGGTCCCAATTATAGCACTCAAAGAATCAGACTGGCATGAATTCCATTGTCTGATAGGAAGTCATAATTCTGAAGATCGTATTCCTCCAACTCTCTTCATTATTGCAGGACCATATGTTGGAAGATACCTGGTAAATGTTCAGAGTGAACATCCTCAGGAACACAAGTTTTGGCTTGTTGAAAATGGTTTTGTCCATAATTTGTGGACTAAAACTAATGATGATCTCAAAGGCTTGCCTCTTATCCTTGTCAACACAGTCAAAAACATAAGAAAATGTGACTGTACACTTCGTCTGAAGTTCAGATCCACACCTCCAGAATGGATCCAAAAGGCAAACGGTGAGGTTGAATATATTTCTCCGTATCATTATGTGAGGATTATTCAAAGACAATATCTTCAGCCTGCCTGTGTTGGGTACAATGGCCAACCAAATTCAAGCATCCCCTAGATGAAAGCCATGACCCTAGAATATATCAAGAAGATCATCTCTGAAGATATCAGCAATACCTTCCTGGCAGCAGGAGAAAAAACTATTATCACTGCTTACGATCATCCTGACGTAGTCAGCAGTGACCTATTCCTATCTCTCACCAGAAAAGAGATAGACTCGACAATGGCATGCATGTAGTGGGTGGAAAAGCTTGAAAATGACAACCACTACAAGATGTATGTTGATACAGATGTCGAAGACAATGCTACAACAGTAAGAATGGCCCAGACAGACAACAACTCCTTTGTCTTTGGCCACAATTCGAAGACTGACGACAACATGTAGCAGCTGGTGAAGAAAAAAGCCACCAAAACAAAAAAGCAACTGTTACCTTTCCCACAAGATACTTTTGCTTTTCAGAAAAGAAGAAGGTGAAAAACCTTTCACCAAATGCTTTTGCTTTTCCATGTACGACCTCCACCAGCAGGAGCACTCAGAAAAGCAGAAGTTCACAGAGTTGTTCTGTACATTTTTAAATTTTGAATTCTAGTTTGAGTTCCGCTCCCTGTATAAGGAGCCTTAGTTTCAGTTGTAAGGAGAAAAAATTCCATATCAGTTTTAGATTCATAAAATTGAGCAGAAGAGTCTTCTCTCAAATAGTTTAGCAGTGTGCTTCCCTTCCTGTTTAAGTGTGAAGTAGTGTGCTCTCAGTACAAGTAAGTACCTGTTCTCATTCTTATGGATAGCTAAACATCTTTTGTTGTTTACCTGAGAATGAGGCTCTGAATGTTTAACATGTATGTATATTTGAATAAATAAATTCATATGGTTGCTCACCCACTTCTTCAAGTTTTCGTTTAAATTCCTTAAATATGTTGGTCATTTGATTATTCCATATTGTCATGTTTTCATTAAAATGCATGCATCCTGTAGAAATCCAAGGTCTAATTGTATTATCCCCTGAGAAAATCAGTTTTAAAACCAAAAATTAGGACAAGCAGCAGTGATTCCGCCTGTTAAAGTAACCGTTAGGCAGGAGGCCGTTAGGTGAAAAACTTAGGCATGTTGAAGGCTAGTCTTGTTTTTGTTTTTGTCGTTTAAAACAAAGTTTTTTCAGAAATAATACTATTACAACCATGGGTTAACATAGGATACAAAAAGCATTTCTAAAAGAACTTGTCCTTATTAGTCGTTCCTTAAAAGTAATAGTGTAATACAAGAGTGTTGGGCAGTTGGGAAAAATACAGTGGCTTTTCGAGTATACGGGAAAAAACCCTAAAATAAACCATGAGAAAACATGACGTTGGATATTGTTATTACTTATAGTCTTATAGACATTTATTGGAAGGAAATTTGATAGAAAGTATTCCATAAATATTGAATGGACTGATTTTGGAGGGAAAATAATAGTCATTTCTGTGGTAAAATCTGAGCAAAATGTCTTGCCTGCCCCTGCACTTAACAGAGGATTAACGGAGATTAGACGGAGTTGGAAAAGAGACCCCACTCATGATAAAAACCCAACTAACTAAAGGGCGGCTACTCATCCTGAAAACTGATTTCTCAGCCAATCTACTTCTCCCTTACAATAACAGCCGGATCCATGAATTATGGGTGCATAAGGCATAACCATTTCTTATGTTAATTGTTAATTACAACAAAAGCTTGATTCAGAACCATTATCCGTGCTTTAGACTATCCTCATCAGTCATCATAACGTTATCTATTCTACTAGCAAACTCCATGTCATCATCATCACCATCACTAGTAATGTCAACTTCATCATCACTGTCTACGTCGGAACTAACGTACAAAGTATGACAAGAGTTCCAATCAGGAGGGAAGGTCTTCTGCAGGGCTTCGGTAAGCTCACCACCTGTTCTTTCAATTTTGCGTAAGCACCTCGACCAGTGAACTGCAGTTCCCATATCCACAGTCAATCCAGATTCTATCATCTCCTTGCAGATAGACAGAAGGCCAGAATAAATGTAAGCTTCAGCAACAGTAGCCCTTGACAACAGTGATGTCATCAAGCAATGGTACACAGCTTTGTCTGGCTTCAATCCAGCCAACTTCATATCTTTGAAGCATCTCAAAGCCTTCTCCGGTAGAGAAGCACGCGCCCAACCATGTATCAATGTGGTATAAGTTTTAACATTTGGCTTCACTCCAAAAGTTTTCATTTCTTCAATTGTTTTTGCAGCTCTCTGAAAGACAATTTCACTTAAAATATGGAATGGCAGAACTAAATTGATAAATTGAAACTAAAAGGTTATCTGTGTCTAATTTTGGTGCTATAGGACCCCAACTGAAATCAGAAATATGATATGCAATAAATCGAATCACTTGGCCTGACAGGGTTCTAAAACACATATGGGAATGTGAATCATCTTACTTTGCTTTTTAATGATGCAGGACAGCCCAAAATTCATTTTTGTAGAATATAATAATTCAAAAAAATTAAAATAAAAACACAAAACAAAAGATATGACGGAGCCACATTTGGAAGCTTAAATTACGACAATGAAGGAATGAAAAAAAAAAAAAAAAACTTGGGTATTCTATACCAAGGGTTGCTGGAAGCAGGGGAAAGGGGTTAGAATTTAAAAATGAAACAGGAAAAAACAAAAGTGTTACACTACTGGAAACCGTTCCACATCAACAGTACAATAGGAATATACAAGAAATTACTAAAGTGGATTACCTGCATGTCTCCAGCCTTGCAACAAGCATTTATGAAAGACGTGTAGGAGTGGATATCAGGTTGAACCCCTTCCCGTTTCATTTGCTGCATCAAGTCAGCTGCCTCCCAAACATCACCCCTTCGAGCCCATCTGCACCAAGGGGAAAAAATTAAGTCAGCGGACACTGTACAGGTCAAAAAGGCAGAAAATAGAATCAAAGAAAAAGAATAGATTATACTGGACAAAGTCATATAAATTTGCATGAATATCTACAAACCAACTTTTAAAATAACAGTAGGTTAAAGACAGATGACAGTGTGATTGTTTGACGAATATCAGAGGACATCAAGATTTTTAACAAACCATACCCATCAACTAATATGTTGTACACGAAGGTGTTCCTTGGAATTTTTTGAGCACTCATTTCCTTGGTGACAGCTAAAGCACTCTGCATTTTGCCTGCTTTGCAACATGCCTTCAGCAATGCCTCATATGTGAAAACATCAATCTCTAGGCCATCATTCCTCAATTTGGAAAAATACTCGAAAGCTTTCCCAGTATCACCTAAAGATGCATAACCATTCATGATAGTTGTGTATGTGTGTTCATTTGGACTAATGCCTGCAAGTGTCATCTCATCCAATATTTCAACAGCCTTCTCCATCTGCAAAACAAAAAAGATGATGTGTGGGGTTAACACTGGAGTGAAGAGGCATTCCGAACAAAATGATATAAAATACCAGGGTAAAGAACACAGATGATTAATCAAGGGAGTGCTTCCAGACAATAAAAGTAACAGCAGAGTCCCGAATGGAACAGGAAATCCCGTGTCCAATTATCTTATGTCATACATATTACGACAGTTTTGAGATAAACGACAGAATCATGCATTACTCAGGAAAAATTATCCATTTGGTAGATGTGCTAATTCTACCCCCATGCCCTTATTAAGAGGGATCTCTTTTAAATAGATGAAAACCATAAGGTAACACATGTCAAACCAACTCTATGAAATCCAATGATCTGAACCTGTTGATTTGTTGAATCCACATTGAAGGATCATCCATACAAAATATTTAAAAATCAGAGACCATAACTCATGTAACTATAAAACAACAATAGAAAGATTCCCCAAAAGGAAACCCTGAAATGATATCATGATAATCAAATGGTCACCCGATGTTCTTCAATAGTTATCTAGATTTAAGAGGTTTAGATAACTGAACCACAATCTAGGGTGTCCACAACAATGCGATTCCTTTTAGTTCTCATAAAAAGGAATCTCTCTTAAGAAGGGCCCTCATCATGTTACAAATTATATAGGTCAAGAATATTACCTGCCGCTTCTCCACAAGACCAAGAACTAGAGCATTGAAAGTATGGACAGTTGGAATGCATCCACTCATCCTCATCATGTCAAAAATCTCTAGGGCTCTTCTCATATCTCCAGCTCTTGCAAAACCATGTATTATCGGCATAAACGTACGTGATGTAGGTCTATGCCTCTCCCTCTGCATTTCTTTGACGGTGCGAACAGCGCGATTCATGTTACCCATTCCACAAAATGCTGTTATAATGTTATTATACAGGACTACATCGGGCTTCAAACCATCCTTCATCAAATCTTCTATAACCGCAAATGCATTAGCCCAGTCTTTCAACTTCAAGAATCCATTGATCAACATGGAGTACGTCTTCAAGTTATGTTTTATGCTGGCTGTTTCCATCATTTTGCTGACTTCCAATGCTTTAGAAACTTTTCCAACCTGAAAGTAGCAGGATTAAAAAATAAATATATAATTAAATCAGAATCTATACTCTCAGCAAGAATCAAGGCATAGGAAGTATGCAACTGGAGGGAAATAAACTTGGGTCATTTTGGTCATTAAGAATAATGTGTTAGCTTCTCTTCAGAGTGAGAATGTTTTAACCACTGTTTCAAGTTTGACTGCCTGAGAGGATCAGCAGGTAAATTGATAGAAGATTTTCAAGTTTGATTGATTATTGATGTCATAAAAAGAAAGACACAATACTAGAAGGTATTCTGACCCTACACTACCAAAAGTTTTTTTTTTTTTGGTTGGCAAAGTGGTGTATTAAGTAAACAGAAACCCTTAATAATAGCTGAAAAGCCCTGCATCTGTGGAAACAATCAATCATCACTTTTATGTGAAAAGAATAAACACTGCAATACCTTGATGTAAAGATTGATCAGACATCCATAACTGATGACAGAAGGTGTAAAGCCGCATTCCTATTGACATCAGAAAGTGTTAGTGTCTGGATAATAAAAGAGACAAGTCATTATGTACATTGAACAAATATGTAATTCGTGTAATATATGGTACTTATCTCTTCTAGAAATATATAGCAAGTTAAGATATTTAATTGCCGAAAAAGATAACTTTTGAAGTGTGAAATGAAAGAGTTAAAATTTGATGGTCAATCAAAGATTCCTAAGAGGCAAATATGAAGGATAGGCTACTTCTCTGTATCCTACCATGCATCAGGACTAGTTTCTAGGGAGAGTTATGATTTAGCTGGCAACTACATCTTCATTTAATGCTAATTACTGTTTTATAAGATGAGAGCATAGACCTTTTTTCATAACTAACCAGTAGTCTTTACATGAAATGTTTTTGCATTTCTATAAGATTAAAAAAGAAAAATGTCCAGTTAACATCTACCAATATTTCTATAAAAAAAAAGCATCACTTATTAATCACTTCAACATTGGACAATGGACTAACAGCACAGGCACACACAAACGCCTATCCGCATACGCATGAGAACTATTTCACCTAATATTGTACCTTCAGTCGCTCAAACACAATCAAACATTTATCTTCATTGCCAACCATTGTGTAACCATCCATCATGGTGTGATATATGTCAATAGGAGCATCTATACCTGCTTCTTCCATTTCCCGTACCAATGCCTCAGCTCGATCCATATTACATGCTTGACTGTAGTTTAACAAAATATATTGAAAAAAGAGAAATCAACTTGACATAAATGCAAGAAGTCCTCAACATCGAACTTGGAGCAATACTGCTAGATAGCAGACGATAAGGTAACTTGACTTGAGACAATTTCAACGAAGACTTCCTAACTTCCTCATCTTTTAACTTATGGAAACTGGGGTTGTAATGCTAAGAATTTGTCTACGCATAATGACCAGCAATTATACAATTATAAGAATATGGATGACTGAACTTTGGAACACTCACCAATGAGCATAAACAATATTCCCATAAATGATTGCATTTAAAGTTGTATGTCTCTCTTTGGCCTCCTTAAACCAGTGATCTGCAGCTCTTTGAAATGACATAAACGATATTAGAGCATGATACACTTCATATAAAGTTCAGAATTACTAGAGAATGTAATCAGTCAGCGTATATTAATGAAATGAAAGCCTAAATTGCTGAAGTAGCATGTAGGAAAGAAGCAAGGTAAGGCAAGTGGAAAAGACACCATCCTTCGATCAATGTCGACATAGTGGTTCTTCTTTTCTATTTGTTCTTTAATTAACTGTAAGTAGTTACAGCCTTTTCCTTGATTTTCTTTTTTATACACAAAAATCCTCAAATCCCCCAAACCTACTTTAAAGATCTGGGCTCAAAATTGAGGCCTCCTGCTGAGCCCTACAATCATCAGGAGGCAGAAAACCTTGAAAATAGCTCGGTAGATACCATGAGGAGATATTTCAACTCCAGACAATATGGGAACAAACCTTGTCTCATGACCATTCCTACAAATTCCTCATTGGTTTAGTACTCCAACGTTTAACAACTAGAAAGAGCCAGTGCACTAAAATAGTACATATTCTTTTCCATTCATAGAAGAGGGTTCGAAAAAATGAAAACTTTTCTATGAATTATATATCATACTTGCAGAATCCCTAATTTCAGGGGAAAAAAAAAAGATATAGGACATGTATGGGGAGGGATTTAAATCGCCGCAGGTATGGCTTCTTGGTCGCTAACCGATGGGGAATTGACATCCCTAGTCATGCTCAACTCAGAAAACCACTTATGTCAACAAGCTTAATGGAAGTTAGGATTTGGACCAATCAAACACCTGATTAAATGGTTACGGGGTTAAGTGGCACATGTTAAATGTTAACAACTATAATGAGACAATGGGCAAAAGTTCAGGAAGCGTCACTCAAATTGATCAACCTGAATTAGTACTTTATTGACATAATGCAGACTAGTAATGTACATGGTTACTTACTCGGCATTGCCAACTTTTGCAAATCCCCCAACAATAATACTGTAAGTCACCAAACTCATTTCAATGCCCTCGTCCTTCATTTTTCTAACACAAGATAATGCTTCTTCCATGTCTCTGCCAACTGCATAAGCGTGAATCAGGCTGCAAGCAGTATAAAAGCTTTAATATTGGAAAGAGTGTAGTATAAAGTCTACCTATTAATATTATATCTTTGGATGTTGGACATATTACAATTCACAACTTAAGATATTTGAACATCTATTAATCCGGTAACTTATTTAAACATATTGAATTCAAATAACTTACAGGTTCCAGAACCCAAGTGCTTGACTTTACTTGGATAAGAATCACTGTAACATGATTTCCAAATTTTAAGGCAATGCAACATGAAGTTAGTCCACCCAATTCCCACCCACCCATGTATTGAACCCATAGAAAGAAAGAAAGTTCATTGCAACTTATAAAGGCCAGATGCTTAAAAATCTCCTTACGTAAACAGGCTGAAATATACCTTACTCTTTAGTAAACAGATGTGAGAAATGAAACATTGATACTATTCCAATTTGTCTCAAAATAGTCTAGTACACCTCAATAGAGCCTTTAATTCAGGAGAAATTATCTGAATTAAATAACAAAAGAAAACTGATTACACTTTACTGAACTCAAGTTGAAAAATCTCTAATTCACATCAAAAGTGGGATGCCAATCACATCACTCCATATAGACAGTCCCTAGAGTCTGGCAAAGTATCTCTAGCATCACTAACTACCAACTGTAATAGACAATATCTTATCTGGGGTATTACCTTGTGTATACATGTGAAGTCGGCTCTATTCCTCTTGCTCTCATGCTCTCAAATGTTTCACGAGCACGATGCATGTCCCCTCGCCTAGCATAATACTTGACCATCAGACCATACTCTCCTCTAGAAGGCTGAAATAAACAAGAACAATAAACACAGAATTAAACTTTTATGTTACATTTGACCACATTATTAGCTATTCATCATCATCATCACGCCAATGCAAGTGCAGTGTTCTTATTATTAACATATGCATTTTAACTCATTGTTTGAAATCACTACCATATACTTGACAAAAGATGTAATACTGCATATACTTGACAATCAATCCGAAATGCAAATAAATTACAAGCATGTGTGCAAATGAGACCTTGTTAATCTTCTCAAAAGTCTGAACCACAGCCTGCCAGTTCTCCGGCTCCGTCTCCATAACCTTGCGCAAGGCATTGCGAGAGCTCTGCCTCTCCTTGTGCCACTTAGACCGAGCTCGGTACTCAACACCGTCGCCGGAGTCTTGCTCAATCCACTGCGTCCTCTGCTCAGCTTTGTCCTTCAATCTGCCCCCATCATCCAACTTAACAGTCAGAACCCTCCCGTGGAACTCCACGCCGTCAAACTCGACCGCCTTCATGGCAGACTTGGTCGCATTGGGACCGCCGTATATAACGAATCCGAAGCCCGCATTTCTCTCAGTGCTGTCGTGGCCCTTGATCAGAATCACATTCGTTATCGGTCCGAATTGCCGGAAGAACTCGGAGACCTCGTTTTTCTTGAGCCAGTTGGGTAAATTCCCCACGAAAACCTTACCCTCTTGCCGGAACTCGACTTTGGGCAGCTGCGATTTCTTTTTGGGTTCATTGTACTTGACTGCTTCTTCTTCGTCGTCGTCGTCGCCGTCGTCTTCTATGTCTGGTGGCGGTGGAGGAGGAGAGAGCTTGCTGGTGAGCCAGAGCTTGTTGGTGAGAGAAGAGGTGTTAGAATCGGTGGTGGTAATCGGCGGAGTGGGGACATGGGTGGGATTAGTGAGGTTCTTGAAGGGGTTAGAGGGGATTTTGGAGATGGGTTTGGTGGGCTGAGGAGGAGGAGTGGTGGTGATGGTTTTGGGGCGACGAAGTTGGTTAGATGAGGAGAGAGGGGAGGAGGAGGAGGCTTGAGAATTAAGGGGTTTGAGAGAAAAGGAGGTGGTGGTAGTAGTGGGTTTGGGATTGGGATAGTAATAGCGTGGGGTGGACACTGAAAACTCCATTATCTGCTTCTGCTGCTTTACGAGTTCCCAGTTATCGGTATCGACTTCATATTTTAGTACAGTGTTCACTCTTTCCCTTTGGACTTTTGTACACTTGCCTCCATGTATAATTATTTCTTTTTCTTTTCTTTCTTTTTTTTTTTTTTTTAGCAAGAAACTATTATTATCCGTGTTTTTAAATGGGTTTGGTCTAGTGAAAGCCTGCTAAGCTACAAGTGGGGCGGAAGCAGCTTCTCCTGATAATAGGCGGTATCAACAACATTGCGGCGATTCAAGCGTTGAAACTTTTGATTCAACAGAAGCACCCCTCAATCATCTTTCTTTTCGAAACCAAAGTGGATGATTGAGATTACATGAATAACTTGCGGCTGCAGTTAGGATTTTTGAATTGTGAAGCTGTTTTTAGCGTTGGACTCTCTAGTGGAAACGCTATCTTTTGGGCTGATAGGTTGGATGTTCGTTTTCGTTTAAAGTCGACTCACCACATTGACGTGGAGATTAGGGCTACGCATGGGAGTGGGATTGCCTATCCCCTTACTCTATGATCACCCTATTACTACAGATTGACATTTGACGTGGTCCCTGATTTGTTCCTTGTGCGTAGAATCCTTGTTGCCATGGGTGGTGATTTGGGATACGAATGAGTTTAATGAGGGGTTGTGCGACGAGAAAGGCAGATGCAGCCAATCCGGAATGCACTATCTTAGTTTGATCTCTTCAATTTAGAGTTTGTGGGTTCCCCATATACTTGAATTCAAAAAGAGAAGTAAGTTGGACCGTGTTGTGGCTACTGCTACTTAATCTGACATATTTGCAACGGCGCTGGTTGTCCATCTACCGCCCATACATGAGGATCATATCCCTTTTTTGCTGGGTGTGCATCGATTCAATCCTCATTGTCAAGGCCAACGTGTGCACAGGTTTAGGTTAAAAAGCTTTTGGACACAACACACTACTTGTCAGGATGCAGTGATGCAGGGTTAGTATACTCATGTGGTATGGTTACCAATGTTTCAATTAACTAAGAAAATTCTGCATACCAGGTTCTCCTTGAACTATTGGCAGAGATTTTCTTTTGGGAATAGAGGATGGGAAATTGAGTTGTCTCGGGAAAAGTTGCATGTTTTGATTGACTTACCTATGACAGATCGAAGAACATCAACATGAAAACATCCTACTAAACTCCAAGTTGGATGGACTTTTGGAGGAGAAGAATGTGTACTTGAAGCAACATTTTAAAGTTACATGGTTGTCGAAGGGTGATCGAAATACAAAGTTTTTTCACCGTAAGGCTTCTAACTGTAGAGCCAAGAATAGATTACAGAGATTTTTTTTATCATAATGGGGTATGGCAGGATTCGATGGAGGGTATGGAAAGTGTTGCACTTCATTACTGTTGTGAAATTTTAATTAAAACTCGCAAGTGCACGAATCGTCGTTAGTATAGTGTGCAAGTACAAAGTCGTTCCAACTGAGAATTGATAATCAATTTAAATCTTAACTCAATTATTCCAAACACAAAATCACATAAACAATCAAGCTAAAGAAGATATGATTTTTGAATAAAGAAATAATGTGAATATTAAATAAAGAAACAAACAACAAAATATAAGTTTAAAAAGCAGAGATGATACAACCTAGGGTATCAAAATAAACCACTAATAATTCTATTTATGTTTCAATGCAATTAACAGATTCTTGTGTTTCTTTTGATGACAATTCCCGTATCTAGCTCTAGGTACGGCACTTAGAACATAGGTTTCCTTAAGTGTATGATTCTCTCCAGATACGGCAAAGATCGTATATCCTAGCATGCAGATTATCCAGGTACGACATAAGTTTAACACATAAAACTCATTACGTTCTAGAAAACAAGGGAATCATGCAAACCGTTACTTCAGGTACAACAATAATGTAATTCACAACTCTTAATCTCAAGAAGCTAATTTGAATTATATTGCTGGTACGCCTCAAATCCATCTTCTAATTACTAGATGCAAAGCCCTAAGGTGATCAATCAAAGAACTTTAACATAAAACATCAATTCAAATAGTGACTAAGAATTCATCATAAAGAAACTATAAATCCATCAATAAATCATCAAAGTACATAAACAATCATGATAGAGCATCATCCTAACCCTAGAAAAAGGTTTAGCAAAAAATAACTAAATAAAACAGGAAAAATATAAAACAATGGAAGGGAAAAGAAAGGGAAGATGGATGAGTCGTCTCTGCTCCTTAGTCATCTTCAATGTGCTCCCGAGACGTCCTCCTCATGTGAAATTCGTGCTCCCTTATATAGGAAAGATTCCTACTCATCTTTGGCTTCAAGTTTCCTTGTAGGACTTGGGATAAGACTCCTTTCTTGATTTGAAATGGGAAAAGTTTGAAATATCTCTAGTAAAAGTAGGAATAAGTTTATCATTGAATTCTCATCTAAATTAACATCCTTGAAATATTGGGATTGATAATCTTGTGCCACAGAACTTGAGTTCTCCACAAACGTTTGTAAAATTTCGAGCAGATTTCCTGTTCTGATAGCTGCACTCAAATGGACATAACTTTCTCTAAAAGTATCGAAATTGAAATCCGTAAAATTATATAGAAAGTAGACATCCGTAGCTTTCCGATGATATAAGGCTCATTGTCTGATTCGATCTAAGAATTTCCCAGTAAATCAGAGAAGTTGGATGTTCTGCAGTGGCAGATTCTGGATCTTGGGATTGCAAATCGCATTTCAATCCTAGTTAGCTCATTTTAGCTTCTTTTCTTCTTTCTGCGAAACAAACCTACAAAAACACTAAAAGATGTAAATGAATCATAAATAAGGAGAACTAAACATAAAAACCAAGATTAAGAGGCATAGAAATATAGGATAATATGAACACATCAATTACTTCTCAAAGAAGTTGACCATAATCATATGCATGTTGTTGTTGACCTACTTCAGACCACAGTTACTGTAAGAAGGAATGAGGAATCTAGTGCATCCTACTCGTCAGTTGAAATCTAGGCTCAACGTTTCCAGATGTATCCCATAAAGGCTTCTGGCCCTGATAAGATACCTCCTTGTTTTTTTTCAGAAGTATTGGGATGCATGTTGTGGGAGGAGATGTTGTCGAAGCAACTCGTATTTTTGTTGAGTTGAAGAGAAACATCCAAATACGTACGTGTCTTATTTTTTTCAAGGATTAAATTCAGTTTACTCCCTCAAACATAGGGTCAAAAATCAGTTTGGTCCCCCTTTTTTTTTTAATCACGATGGTCCCTGTACTTCTAATTTCTATCACTCGCGTCCAAATTTCAAATTTGATTCCGAACATGACGTCACAAGCTGACTTGGCACCGATAGCATGGCCCACTTTTCAGATTTTTGAACCCCCAATAAGGACAAACTGTCCAAACTAACCTTCATTCTGATTTTGCTTTAATACACACCGTCACACCCTCATTTGATCTTCCACTACATTCTTATTCTTCCTCTGGTAGAGCTTAACCCCATGTTCCAACAATCAAAACAGATAGTAAAGACTATTCCAGCAATCACCATAGCTAAAAGATTGATGCTTGTTACTACTCAAAGCTAACCAGCCAGATGATGTAGAATGAATGGCAGTCCGAATTGAAGAACAGCTCGATCGTGGAAAAGGAGGAAAACCCGGTTTGCTGCAACTTTGGCATTCGGTGTCCGAATCGCGATTGCTATAGCTTTCCGGAAATGGAACGACGCCAAGAACAAAACTCGTCGCTTTGCCACAACGTGTGGGCTTTTTCGGGCTTTCGGGGTCGTTTAGGGCTTCAAAACTGCAATTTACTGTTTTTTCAAAATTTTCGGTTTTCTAGTTTGTTTTGGATTTGTTTTATTTTTACCCATGGGATTTAGGGTTTCATTGTTAAATGCCCTAGGGTTTCTTTTCTCATATATAAGCAACCTTAAACGGCTGCAGAACCTATCTTTTATCATATTATCAATCAAATTGAGAGTTTTCTCATTTATCTCTGGTGGACTCCAGAATCATTTGTTTTAGGTTTATTGCTTGTAAACCTACGGTTATATTCTGACTGCGTCACCAGAGAAGATTATGATAAGCACCAGCAGCAACTCACACAAATTTGAGCCCCTTTTTCTGGTTTCAATTTCATCGGAACCGGAAAGAGCTCGTCGGATTCCGAACTGGTTTCGAGACGCCCAAACATGCCCTTCCCCCATGAAATCACCCACCTTGTATTTTTTTGTCGATTTTGGACCATGTCGTTCTTCCGTTCAAATCAGGTTCCTCATTTTATGAAGTTGCTGAATTAATCAAATTAAACAAGAAACCATAAGCTTTTCTCCCTCCAAATCAATGTCCACGTAGTACGTTTCACTAATAACTATCACTTGTAGGTAACAGAGAGATAAATACACATACCCATCACCTGAAATCAAGGACGGAGTGGGACTGAAACAAGGCATTTCGAGGTCGATTAGCCATACATGGATTAAGACCAAACCCACCATATCCACCACTCCAAGCACGACCATCACAACCCGGTTTTCAACCGGAAACCCGAACACCAAAACTCACTCTAAAACCCAGAGAGCCAGAAGAAGAAGAAGCAGAGCGGCAATGACGAATTCTGAAGTCGAAGCCGCAGAATTCCGAGCAGGAGAGCGACGACGACAAAAAGGCTGGATCGATTGAGTGATTGTGCTAATGGAAATGGAGGTTGGAGAGGAGAGATCTGGAGGCCACAGCTTTCAGGGTTGGGTTTTTTGTTTTAAGAGAAAGAGAGAGAGAGGGTACATTTTTTTTGGTTTTTTTTTTTAATCTTTTTATTTGAAAATGTCAATTTTGCCCTTCTTGTGGGCCATTCTGTTGGTGCCTAGTTAGCTTGTGACATCATATTCGGAGTCAAATTTGAAATTTGGACGCGGGTGATGGAAATTAGAAGTACAAGGACCATCGTGATTAAAAAAAATCGAGAACCAAACTTATTTCAGACCCAAAGTATGAGAGAGTAAATTGAATTTAATCCTTTTTTCAATAATCCATATTTATAGCAATGAAGCATGATTGATCATTCGAAACTCTCCATTGACCAATCAAGTCCAGAAGAGTACAATATCAACCAGTCAAATCCAAAGGAGCACAGTATCTACCAGTCGAATTTTGTGGCAAAAGAACACATAACCTTTTTTGACATTGGAAAATCAAGTAGAAGAACCTTTGACAGTGACTCCCCCTTCTCCATTATCCCTTATTGACCAAGATTTCCCAAGTTCTGGAGATCATCTAGAGGTACATTCTGAGCCCATATCTGAATGTAATAATAATGTTGAACCCGCTTATGTTGGGTCTAGCCTACTAGATATACCTTACCTAACCGGTCAATTCATGATTAACCTACCAAGAAGTATGAGCCCACTCTTCATGCTAAATCTAAATATCCAATTGCAAATTTGTGTCAACCATAGATTGTTGAAGTCATATGAATTTTTTGGGCATCAATATCCCCTGTGTCTTTGTCTAATAAAATTTAGAAGACTTTGAGAGATCCTAAGTGGGCCAGGGCAATGGAAAAAGAAATGGATGCATTAGAGACTGAATAACCACACCTGAGAACTTGTACCACTTCCACGTGGCAAAAATACAGTTAGGTGTAGGTGGAACTTCACTATGAAACACAATGCATATGGCACAGTGAGCAGATATAAAGCAAGGTTGGTGGCTAAGGGGTTCACTCAAACTTATGTGATTGACTGATAAGACATTTGCTTCAGTAGACAAGATGAACATTATTCATGTATTGTTGTCCTTGGCGGCTAATTTGAAATGGCCACTCCATCAATTTGATGTTAAGAATGCATTTCTTTATGGAGACTTAACCAAAGAGGTGTACATGAATCTTTCTCTGAATATACAGCTGATACACCTGGTGATGTGTTGTATGTAGATTGAAGAAGTCTCTGTATGAGCTGAAACAATCTCCTCATACATGGTTTGGCAAGTTCACTAAATCCATGAGGCACTTTGGGTATCAACAGATCAAATCAGACCATACCTTGTTCCTGAAACACCAATAGGGGAAGGTAACTATTCTTATTATATATGTGGATGACATGGTAATTACGGGGAATGATTTGGTAGAAATTGGAAGTCTTAAAAAAAAATTGGCCTTAGAATTTGAAATGAATGATCTAGGAGACTTGAAGTATTTCTTTGGGATTGAGGTAGCCAGGGGGAGAGATGGGATCTTCTTATATGCCAATAGAAGTATGTTCTTGACCTGTTGACATAAACTGGTATGTTGGATTGTAAACCCATTGATATACCCATTGAGCAGAACCACAAATTGGCAGAATATCCTGATTAAGTTCCAAAATACAAGGCCAGATATCAGAGGTTGGTTGGAAGATTAATTTACTTGTCTCATACCAAACTAACGCGTTAGTGTAGTTAGTCAATTCATGCACAAATGAAGATCATAAGGATGTTGTAGTAAGGATTTTAAGATACTTGAAGGCTGCACTTGGAAAAGGTTTGATGTTCTCTAAGCACAATCACTTTGAGATGAGTGGCTATACTGATGCAGATTAGGCATGTTGTATTATTGACAAAAAGTCTACATCAAGGTGCTTCACATTTGTGGGAGGAAATCTTGACACTTGGCGAAGTGAGAAGCAGAAGGTAATAGCAAGGTCAAGTGCTGAAGCTGAGTATTAAGGTATGGCTCATGGAGTGTGTGAACTCCTGTGGTTGCGTAATATACTACGTGACTTAGAGTTCAAATCTAAACGTGTGTCATGAAGTTGTATTGTGACAATAAAACAACAATTGATATATCACAAAATATGGTACAACATGATCGTACCAAACATGTGGAGGTTGACAAACATTTTATTAAGGAGAAACTTGATGCTAAGTTGGTTGCCTTTTCGTTTGTTCCTACTGAAGAGCAATTAGCTGACGTGTTGACTAAAAGAATTCCCACCAAGGTGTTTAAAGACTAAGTTGACAAGTTAGGCACATGTGATTTGTATGCTCCAACTTGAGAGGGATGTTGGTGTTGTTGGTATAATTAATAGTTTGCTTGTAGGAAAATTTTAGGAGAAGAATATTTGGAAAAAAAAAGATTGTACAATGTAATACGGTACTGTAGTTCAATAGGACTAGTACGTACTCAATCGTTCAGTTGATTTGAAACACAAAGTACGTAGTTTAATAAGACTAATATATATAACCATTTGAACACCATTAAATTAAATTATTCATTCTTAATATTCCTTCTTCTTCTCAACAATATTTGACTTACATAGCAAGAGCCTAGTAAGTGATTTATTGATATATAGTGTTACATGTATCATGTATTTGCATGTGCGCGCCACAAAGTAGCAAATTACAATAGTTATCCACGCATTTGTTTATTTATTTTTCCTTAATAATACGGAATTCCCTTTTATTTTCCAGAAAAGCTGGGTCAAGACATCCCATTCCAACAAAATTAATGTTGAAACTTCAATTTTCTAGTGTTTCCTATGATTCGCAGTCCAGTCACCAAGTCAAAATGCCAAAAATCTAATGATATCTTTTTTTTTTCTGTGCTCGATCAATCAAGCCAATTTCCTCGATTGCAAGAAACTCTTACTGTTCGTCTGGTGGTCACGCGAAGCAATATACTCGAGAAAATTGGCAAAGTCTGTGTCCCTGTAACGAATAGGGTTGGCTTCGTCGACGAGTTTAGGTGAAGGCCGAACAACGGTGTCGAATGGCAGGCTGTGCAATGAAGCAACAGAGATTCGAGACTTGGATGAGTTGACAACAACCCTATGCAGCACGCTTTTGTATCTCCCATTGCTAAATATCTGTCAATACAGATTGTGCATAAGAGTAAATTAATTTGCTATTAATTGCATATATAATTAATATGACCGTACGTACGTACGTAATATTAGACCTAGATAGCTACCTCAAGATGATCACCAACGTTGACGATGAATGAATTCGGAAGTGGTTCCACGGTCACCCATTTTCCTTGGTGCTGTATTTGAAGACCCTGGACTTGGTCTTGAAGGAGAAGAGTGAGGATGCCATAATCAGAATGAGGTGGAATGCCTAGGGTTAAATCAGGTTCAGGGCATGCAGGGTAGCAATTCACCACAATCAGTTGGCTTCCATCTTCAAATTCATCTAAAGTACTGGTCCTGGTGTCTATTTTCTCTGTACCAGAACTCTTTGTAGTTTCCATCAGTCCAAGGCTCTCCATGACAGCCTCCAACAGCTCTAGATACAAAAAATTCGTGTTCTTTGAATAGTTCACTACTGTTTCCCTACATATTGACGGAGTAGTTAATCTTTGAATTAATTAGAATTAATAGCAATGAATTAACCACTGAAAGAACCAAACTCATAATAGTTATACGCCTCTCTCAATGAAGTGTATATATATTGGATTCATCATGACTTGGTCAGTGTTTAATTTTGTTTATCCTAGCAACACTACTAGAAAAAAAAAATCCCCATTGGCCACTAATCTTGCAAGAAAATCCTTTAAAATGTGGGCAGTGTTTAATTTTTCTCATCTTATCAATCGCTTAATTAGGGTTTAACTTATACTAGAGTTAACCCCTAGGTACTATTTATAGTTTTATACCCTAACATTTCAAGTTATCAAGTACTAATTAAATTTTCAAATGAGCACATGCCAAGGGAAAATTGTACGTATATAATATATAGAGAACAAATTTATTGTTGCACGTCTCGTTTTAGAACTGAGATCGAGAGGTCACCTTAGGTCCACAGGAGATGATGGCCAAGAAGGAGCACTGTCTGATAAAGGATGGCAACTAAGCTTGAGAAAGTCTCTCCAGCAGAACACTTCATCATTGTTTTGGTTAAAGCTTGTTCCATACCTAGCTGGGGAAGCCATATCCTTTGACATGTACTTTGATCTCTCATCGAAAGGAAGCTCAAAAAACCTTTTACTTACATCAGTCATTCTTGATATAACTTCATCTGTGATACCATGGTTTATCAACTGCATCAATCAAAAAATTGATTAATATATTACGGGTTTAATTTGTTTTTAAGTTGGTTAATTCTTCACACTGATTGATCAATATATGGCCTCAGGAGATGTTAGTACACGGACAAGGAAAACGTATGAACACAGATCACCCAGAAAATACTTATTACCAATGAGTTATATACATAAGAACTAAAACGGTAAGTCTTCAATCAATACTATCAGACAATGGGACATGTTATATGGTGCGGAATTAAGTCTCTTAGTATAAATATCACGCGAAGGAGAAACATTACTCAACATACATGTTCTTGGCATAATTAGTATTATCCAGTAAAACACATGCTCATGATCAAATTAATATACAAAAACAAGAATGGATGTATACTTGATGTTAACATGGTCGACAAAGGAAATTAAGTGTATGGACTCAAAGATCAACCAGAAAAATTCCAAATTTTTCGCAAGCTTTTGCGAGGGAGTTCAATGCTTGGGATCTGCTGCTGGAGCCTTGCAACTGAGCGAAATCAATAACTGGTAACTTGAGAATAGTCTCTCCTCCTATTGCTGAATTGGGTCGTTCCTCCTTGGGCAGTATGTACTTGGTTGGAACTCTAGTCAGCCCTCCTTCACACAAGTGTCTCACTCCTTTCTGCAGGTATTGATCATGGGTTTCTGTTGCTTTATTTTCTCTGTAATTGGTGTCAGCAACAGCACCACTTGAACCCATCTCAGGCAACGAAGTCTAAAGACCAGGTTATTCTCTACCAAGAGCTCAAAGAAAATTCTTTATATCCTCAATATAAAACCACCTAGCTAGGTTTACGTATAGCAAGAATAGCTACCATAACGTACTAAATTCTGAAGAATAATTTCAGAGGTGAACTATTTATAAGGGGATCGGAGAAGGATCGAATAGGAATAATAGCTATAGGTACTACTGGTCCCATATATATGTGCAATTCCATGCATAATTTCATTTCCATGGCTAAGAGACCTTTGACCGTATACCGTTTCAAAGTTCGAGGTGGTGGTGCATGACTACTGGTGATCGATTATTAGGAACTTCTTCTAGGAACATACCCTAGACTAAGAAATAATTGAGATAGTCAACAGATCTAGCCTCTTCCATGTGAATAGGCTTTGCTCCAGTCAGTTCCGTCCCTCTGAGGCAATTAAGAATTTCTTTAAGGTTGAAAACTAGCTACAATGATGCCAAGACAAATACTAGATTCGATGAAACCTAAAGGGGGTCTACTTTCTAGCTGATGCCAATTGATGATAAGGATTGATCATGATGATCGATAATTGATAAACCTTTGTTCACTTCTGAAAATTTTTCTTTGGTAGAAAATAGTCTATTCTAATTTCCGCATAGATAATAATTTATCAATTTGAATTTAGAATCAACTATTTGTTTCACATTGATTTGTTCTTAGTTTGAATTTTAGAATCAACTATTTGTTCCACATTGACTTGCTTTTCTGTCATGTCTCCTTCCGCTTTATTTTGGTATAGTGGCTTGTTTTTGTTGTACTATATTAGCTATGTGAGAAAGTTTTACAACATTAATATATCAATACATCAAATAAACTATATTTGATACAGAATTAGAACGGCTTCATATATTAGTAAGCTAGTTTGACTTGATCTTGAAGTAGTCTACCTCTATATTGAACTAGTTTATTTCTATATCAAATTAGTGTACTTAATGTATTAATACATTAAATGTATGTAGATAAACCCCACTAGGTAATTAAATAATTAATTAAAATTAACAATCTTATGGTTAACAAATTTAAAAAGTAAAATTGAGAAAATCGTCTTAGTTAACTCGATTTATGATTAACTGATTCACTGTAGTTTCGTTTGATTATGCTGATGACGGTCGTTATGGAATGATGCATACGCATGCCCTAGACTGCTGCAGATCATAATAGATCCACTGTGGGCGGCGGCGGCAATAAACCAATATCTGGCGTCTTTGCATGTATGAAATATATCTGGTTTCTTAAGTATACGTTCTTCATGTTAATTAGAGTGGTTCTCCTGCCGGCATATAAATCTTCTCTGTTCGTGTTGATCATTTCAATTCTCATCGTTCTCAATAGCCATCGGTACGTAATTCTTTGATCGATCGATGCGGAATAAAGACCGAGAACTATTCTTTTATTTTCTTCTGCACGTGGCTGTTTCTCTTTGAATGCTACTAGAAGTATCAAATGTTCCTCCAACTGACACTGATCCACCTTTGGATCGAGGCCCAAAAACTTTTAAGTTTGAGCCTTCTTGGGTTAGCGACAGAGAATGCAAAGAGGTGATATCAAGGGCTTGGGATGTTCCTTGTGAAGGTACCAGTGCCTCTCAATGGGTTGGTAAGATTGATCGTTGCGCCAAGGACTTATCTACTTGGAGTAAGTTGAAATTTTCAAATTATAGAAAGACTATAAACAATCACATTGAAGAACTTCAACTGCTTCAGGATTCCTCTTTTGCGGATGATTGAAAGAGAGCTGATACTCTTATTGCTGAGGTGGCAGAGTTATGGGATAGGGAGGAGAGTTACTGGGCACAGAGATCCAGAGTGAACTGGTTGAAAGCAGGAGACAAGAATACGAAGTTCTTCCATATTACTACTATCCACCGACGACAGTGAAATCGAATTCTTCGTCTTTAATCCCAGGATGAGTTATGGTTGGATAAGGAATCGGATATAAGAGATGATGTAGAGAGCTACTTTAAGAATCTTTTTACTTGCAACGGCCCAAGAGATTGGAGTAATGCTTGTTCAGCCATCAGACCTGTTGTTACTGATGAGATGAACCACAACTTATCTTTACCACTGTGTGAGGAAGAGATTAAGGTTGCTGCTTTTGAAATGGGAGCTAACAAAGCCCCTGGCCCAGATGGCTTTCATGGAATATTTTATCAAAAGTTTTGGGGAATCATAAACAGCACAATCAACAACACTGCAAAGGAGTTCTTTGTCACTAATGAGATGCTTGCTGATCTCAACCAAACCAACATTGTTCTCATTCCTAAAGTTCCTTGCCCTCAGAAGGTAACTCAATTCAGACCTATAAGCTTGTGCAATTTTTCGTACAAGATCCTTTCCAAAGTTCTTGCTAATAGATTGAAAACGTTCCTTCCCAATATTATCTCCCCTCATCAAGGAGCTTTTGTACCGGGGAGACAAATTCAAGATAATATCTTAGTCGCTCATGAGGCTTTTCATTACTTGAAGTTGAGAAAGACAGGTGATAGGCATGAATTGGCTCTAAAGTTGGATATGAGTAAAGCCTATGATAGAGTTGAATGGGACTTTTTGGAAGTGGTTCTCATCAAGATGGGGTTTATGCATGGATGGGTTTCTTTGCTGATGGCTTGTGTCCGTTCAGTCTCCTTTGCCGTTACACTGAATGGCAAAACTGGTGGTTACTTTAGGCCTTCTCGAGGGCTAAGACAAGGAGACCCCATCTCTCCCTACCTTTTTCTATTCATTTCTGAAGTTTTTTCCTCTCTGATCCAACAAGCTTGTGATGTTGGCAGTCTCCATGGGATAAAGTTAAGCCAACATGGTCTAACCCTCTCCCATCTTTTCTTTGCGGATGATTCCATTTTCTTCTTGAAGGCCACTAGGGAGAATTGTGAGGAGATAATGAAAATAATTGGTATTTACTGTGATGCTTCGGGGCAACTTGTTAATTTGGATAAGTCAAGTTTGTACTGCACTCCTTGTACTTCATCAGATATTTCCGCTGAGTTTTGTGCAATTCTGGGCGTCCCAATTACTGTTAATCCGGGCCGATACCTTGGGTTGCCTACAATTTGGGGTAGATCAAAAAAGGCCTCTCTTTCTTTTGTCAAAGCTCGGCTCATGGATAAGATTCAAAGCTGGAAATTAGGCACTCTCTCTATGGCTGGCAGGGAGATTCTCATCAAATCAGTGGCTTTGGCTGTTCCTACTTTCCCAATGCATTGCTTCAAATTCCCATCTACCCTCTGCAAAGAGATTGATTCTGTAATTTCTAACTTTTGGTGGGGTCAAAAAGATTTTGAATCTAAGATCCATTGGAAGAGTTGGGAGTTTATGGGCCAACTGAAGGATTGTGGTGGTTTGGGGTTCCGGAACCTCAATGACTTTAATATCGCTTTACTTGCTAAGCAGGTTTGGCGTTTGTTCTCAAACCTAGACTCTTTTTGTGCGAAGATTATTAAAGGAATCTATTATCCTAATTCCTCTATCCTCAGTGCTGGGAAGGGATCTAGATCTTCTTGGGCATGGAGCAGCCTTTTGGAAGGGAAAGATTTAATTGTGGAAGGCTCTAGGTGGCAAATTGGCAATGGGTGTCAGGTTGATATTTGGTCTGATAGATGGATTTTGAATGCTAACCCAGGTTATCTGAGACCACTGCTCCCTGTTTCAAGTTCTAGACCTCAGAAGGTGGAAGATATTATCAATTGGGACACTAACAATTGGTGTTTGGATGATATCAGTGATTTACTTTCTGAGGAGGAGAGGGTTCAGATTGAGTTACTATTGTTTGGGGACGAAACCATGCCAGATAGACTTATTTGGCCACCTACAAAGAACGGAAACTATTCGGTAAAATCTGGTTACCATTTCTTTCATTCTCAGAATCTTAAGCTATCCACCATTCATGCACATTCCTCCCATAGAGTGGACAGCAGTGTGTGGAACTCCATATGGGCACTCAATGTCACTCCTAAAGTCAAAAACTTTATGTGGAGGATCATGGTTAATGCTCTACCATCCTACCTAAATCTTTTCAACAGAAAAATCATCCAAAACCCATTATGTCCAGTTTGTGAACTTTACCCTGAGTCAATTGAGCATATCTTTTTACAATGTCATGGTGTTGTTTGTACATGGTTTGCCTCTGACCTGAACTATAAAGTTGATCTACAAACAATTGACACTTTTGACAAATGGTTTGGAGTTATCATTTCTATTGCTGGTAAAAACAAACAGCTTCAAGCAGATTATCTTACCATGGTCTCCTATCTCTGTTGGGAAATTTGGAAAGCTCGTTGTTCCTTTATCTATCAAGGCACTCCCATCAATCCTTTGTCAATTGCTTCATCTGCTACCAAGGCTGCAACTGAGTTTATCCTCTACTCAAGAAACAAAATTCATGTTATGCATCCATGTGAACCCCTGTAATCCACTCAGGTATGTCCCTATCCCCCTCCATCTTCTTCCCTCATTCCCCCTTCTCTCTCTTCCCTTTCTCTCTATAATCAACCCCATCACCCTCGTATTAATCCACACCTCCAGAACCCCATTTCTACCAACCTACTTCATCCAACTCACTCACCTCATCACCTAAATTCCATCATAACTCTCCCTCCAAGCCAGATCCATCCAGATCCCATCCCTATGCGTCCTCCCCAAATCTCCCAAAGTCATGTCCATCATCACAACCCCAACCGTCCCACCCACAGTGTGCCTTACCTTCATACTTCTTACCTTTGGAAACCACCACCTCACGGACACATAAAGATAAATTTGGATGCAAATTGGGCAATTGATACTCACCTCGTTGGGTTGGGCGTAATTGCAAGAGATTGCCGGAGTAAGATGATTGATGGTGTTCATTCGATTGGTCAAGCTTTTTCGGCACACGAAGCAGAAGCCCGTGCAGCCATCCTGGCTTGCAATCTTGCCGAAAAGCTCTCCCCTGTTCCAATCATCATCGAATCAGACTCAAAGTGTTTGATCGATGCCATCAACTCTCCCTCAACTTGCAAAATCTGGAGCATCTACCCTGCAGTTGCAAAGATCAAGAACTCTCCCTCCTTTTGGCAGCGTATTGCTTGGTCATGGGTCTCAAGAAAAGCGAATTCGGCGGCAGATCACCTCGCCTCGCTTGCGGTGCGGAGAATGTGCCCGGACGTCTGGATTGATCGTCCGCCATCCTCCCTTGTTGGTATTCTATCAAGAGATGGATTGCCCTGCCCTCCATCTTCATGATTTCTTTTGTTGGTGGCATCAGCTAACCGGAATCTTCTGTTGCTGCTTCATGTTTGTTGGATTTCGGTGCTTCCCGTTTCTAGGCTTTGCAGTTGTTTTTTCCTTCTTTTTCTGGTTTACTGTAGCTTTATGCTTTCAGTTGTTTGTTCCTTTTCTTTGATTTCTCAAGTCTTTGCTTGTTTTGGCATTTGACTTTGTGATTCATGCGTTTGTTTTGGGCTGTGTCCCTTTGTACTGTTGTTGCGGCCTTGTGCCTTCTTAATTGATTCATCCCTTCGACCAAAAAAAATGTTCCTCCAACTGTCCAATCTGTCCAATTCTGCAGGGTAAAGTACGTAGTTACTATAACGTGAATTTCCTTTGATAGGGAGGTGCAGATATAAAGCGTGAATTTTTTAAATTTTAATTTTTGATTAGGAAGAAATATAGAATTTATCTTATAATAATATCTTTTAGAGTGTGTTTGGATGAGGGAAAAAATGATGGAATTTAATTGAAAGTGAGGATTTCATAATTCCTAAAAACCAATTCCCTCGTTTGGCATTATCAGATTGGAAAATTTAAATTTCTTTGTGGAAAAAAAACGAAGGAATTCGTTATTTAAATTCCTCACTTCAATTTCCACCAAAATATGTGTCATTTACGAATTCATTTGCAGTATTCAATTTTTATTTCCAAAACAAGACTTTTTTCTATTTTATCATTTTATTTGTTTTAAACTTTCTTAATTTATTACACATTTCAAATCCTAAATAGATGCAACTAAACAATAGAAATTGCAATTAATGGAATTTTAGATTGATGGAGTTAAAGATTCCATCATTTATAAATTCCTACGGATTTTATAATTTTCTCATCCAAACGCACCGTTATAGAAGAACCTGAAAGAGTACTATATAGTTGGATCTGTTCTGGGTTCGCTGTAGGCGCGCGGAAACCTAAACCTACAAATCAAGCCTACCTCGTTTGCCGATGAACATGCCCACCCCAAAAACGGCACCGTCTGTTTCTCCAGCAGAAGGGAGCCCCAAGTGAGAGCCAGTCAGGGTTGATGAGGAGGGAGCAGCATGGGTTTCCTTCATAGCGAAACAAATAGCAGGCATGATGCATGAGTACTCCATTGAGGAACTCCGGAATGGCTCAAGCGTCAGAAAAAGGGCTAGATATTTAGCCTAATATGAAAAACCAGCCCCAGCGGAAGCTATGCCTGGTGCTTTGTTCATAATCTGACATTCTAATCAAATCTATTAAATAATGTGAAACCAATTATACTTACAAATTTCACCAAAGAAAAAGAAAATGCGAAAGAAAAGCCACGTGACGTTACCCTAGAGAAGCTGGAAGAAGGGTACGAATTGGCAGCATAACACCAAGTGTTTTGTAATTGTATGTGCACTCTTAATTACTCTACAAAGGCTACCAGACAGAGGGGGTACCAATTCTTGAATACGACGGGTTGAACCAGATGATCAAGTACTGAAACTCGGATCTGCACCTCCCCTATCATCATATGCAATACTGTGCCTATCTAGCCCAATGAAGGTGCCCATAGAAAGATCATATGACTTTTAAGAGTCGTCAGATTCAATAAATCCGGAACCCCTTTAAGTTTAATCGGCAAAGAATGATCGATTAGACTATCAATTATATCTACAAATTAAGGTACATTTAGTTACACCTCTTTGGTTAAGCGCAGAAAGATCTATACAAGAGACATGAAGGTGTTTGTCTCAAAGAGCAAGTTCAATTCCTAAACATTTTATAAATTAAAGTTTACCTACTTCACTATGCCAATAATGCCTTCAGACGACCGATGATATCTATCGTCTGATATGCAAATTTTCTGTTGTGTATCCGGTTGCCGTCTCTTATGACATTAGACGACATACATTGCCCATCCTCTCATTTCCTTCACACAACACAAGCTTCACAAGGCTCTGTTGTCTTAACAACCCAACTTTGAAGGATTTGGGACTTTCTGTGGTGTCTAATCACATAGAGCGGCACATTAATGTTGTTCATATCAACTACACTATACTGTTTTAATCAAACTGCTATTGTTTGAAATTAGATTAGAACACATTTATATGTTATCTGAGGTTACCAAAATAAAGGTTTGTTTAACATTCTGTTGTTTGAATGCATTTTTAGAGACATTTAAGTGTTGATATAACTGGAAAACAACGTCACTACGAAATCAGTCTTATGTTGTTTGATTAAGGTCAGAAACTCACTCTTCTGTTGTTTATATCAAGCTTTTTTGTTGTGTGATAATTAAATGAACTTCGTTTTTCTGTTGTTTGTTAGAAGTATTTATGTTGTTTGATAATGAATTGAACTTCAGTTTTATGTTGTTACAAGTATGTAGGAACGACAGACAGTTGTTCTTTTTTATTGTTACTGTATTTGTGGTACAACATATCATAAACCTGCATGTGTTAGATTTGAACCATATCAAACCTCATTCATTCTGAACAATCATCAAAGGCATATTATAGGACCTAAAATCAGCAAATTTCTCATTGCATCAATTAACCCACCAAAATACAAATCCCATAAGTACCATAATACTAAACTAGCTAGCTAGCTAGATTTTACATTAGCCAATTTCAAGTATTGTCATTGTTGTGATCAGCATAATATTTTGATCCTAATTTAACTAAGACAAAAACCTAGTAGGCATCTATAGAGTAGATAAAGCAACTGCATGCATAATGTTGTTCAACATTTTCCATCAGTTATGTCAAAATGCACAAAAGCAGTTCCTAAACGCTACTACTCAAAACCTACCGAAGACAGAACCAAAGCTAGCTATATAATCATTTGACAGATTATAATTATATTCATGAACTTCTTAGTCACTTGGCCAACAACATGAGAAGTCTTCTTTGCTGCTCCAATTACGCAGGCCAGTTTGCACTTTCGAATACCGTGTTCTTAGAATGTACAGAAACTATTCAAAATCTGTTTTCCGATACCTACATTGTCGTGGATCCTACAAGTACCATCTCTCCAGAAGTTCCAACAAAAACAGAAATAATAGATGCATTTGTAGACACCAAAAATTTAATGAAAATAAATTCATTAAATAATTCGGTCAACACTTGAAATTATGACCGAACAAATTTAGTCGGCATGTGGGTCCCACAAAATGTGCACGTGGCTTATGCGTAAGCAAAACCAAGCAGACTCAGAGAACGACACTTGGCGACACATGAAAGGCCCGACGGCAATAAATAAATTTGTTCCGACTTAATCAGCTGATATTAAGCGGATCAGTCAAATTAAATCAGTTGATTCCGAGTCAAATCAAGTATTAAATTTCATCTGCTGATTAGATGTCAATTTATTTAAATTGATAATCAAGATGAAAATCAGCCATCAAATTAATTGGTTAATTCCTTAATAGTCGTGATTAAATCAGTTAATTAAAGCTGATTGATTTGATTATGTTATTATTGAAATACAATTAAAATCAGCCATCAAATTGATTGGCTAATTCCTTAAAAGTCGTAATTAAATCGGTTAATTAAAACTGATTGATTTGATTATGCTAGTAATGAAATGCAATTAATTACGTGTCATCAAGTCATTCCAAATCGAGAGAGACATCGACACTATAAATACCTCTTCTCAAAACAAGAGAAGGACTTCAGTCGGAGAGAAAAATCACTCCCAAAGTTCATAAGTCTTCAAGCGCGTGAAGAGCCTTCAAGCTGCCAAATAGCCGGTTCATCACCAACCTCAAGTCAAAGCACTCATCACGTGTCAACCCTCGTGGGCATCATACGACTCAAGATCAAGTGTCAATCGCCCTTGAGCCAAGTACACCATCGAGGACGACGACAGACAGAGGGACGCAAGTAGACCTATAAATGGACCGGATTTGGATCGGATCGACCTAAATCCAAATCCGTTTACTTAAAAAAAAAATTCGATCCAAACCCGCTCCGTTAACCCGGCGGATTGTTGATAGCTCGATCCAAATCAGTATCCGCCGGGTTAACGGATACCCGATCCGCTAATCCGACCCGTTATAATTTCAAATATTTTAAAATTTTAAATAGTAATATTAAATTTATATGATGATACCTCATAAGATATTAATAAAATATTAAAACAACATGAAAAGTATCACCAAAAGTAAAATTATATTAACAAAATTTTTAATGCTTCTTGGAATCTTGGGTGATAGACTCTCCCTTAGATATTTGCAAAAAAATTGTATTAGAAATTCTTCATATTTTATATTTTATATTTTTAAAAAATAATAATATATTAATAAAATAATAATATTTTATTATTACAAAAACGGGCCGGATCATTAACGGATCGGATCGACCTAGATCCGTATTTGATCCGTTAAATAAACGGGTTAACGGATTCGGATCATTAACGGATCAACGGATCAAAACTTTCGATCCAAACCCGTCCAATAGTCACGGATCTGGAGCGGGTCCGGATAAAAATCCGGTCCATTTACAGGTCTAGACGCAAGCAGACGGAAAAAACCTCTCCAAAGCTCAGAAGTCTCCCAAGCTCGTGAAGAACCATCAAGCTGCCAAATAGCCGGTCTCTTCACCTCGCCGACTTCAGACAAGCAGGGGAAATCACCTACAAGCTCGGAAGTCGACAAACACGCGGAGGATCAACAAGCACCAAACACATGTGCTGATTCATCCACCATCAAAAGCCATACTCGCCACATGACACCGCTCGTGGTTCAAATCTGAACAAGTTCAAGCCTCTACAGCCCTTGATCATCCGTCGTCTTCAAGTCGTCAACAAAGCAAAACTTCCGCCAAGTTCTTCATCAAGCTCGTGGATAATCAACAAGCAGTACCAAACACACGTGCTGGTTCATCCCCTACCAAAGCCGAAGAACACTCATCACGTGACACAACTCGTGGCCTAAATCCGATCAAGATCAAGCTTCTACAGCCCTTGGTCAATCGTCTTCCTCAAATCATCAACATAGCAAGAAGCTCACACTACAACCGTTCGATTCAAGATCAAGTGCTCGCCACCCTTGGATCAAATCAACATCAGAGATCGAACCAGAGGAGAATTTTGTGAAAGAACATCTACAAAGATTGTAACCCGCAAATTCATTAATAAAAATATATTATTTTGTACACGTGTCCTTCTTTCATTCGTTGCAGGATTTTTTGTGTTTATAGCATTATATTATGGATCAAATCATCATGAGACTGAACATATTAAGTGCTACATAAAGGCAGGGTAGCTCTAACTCTATTTTACTGTTGCTAGAGAAAGTAGAGCACTACAATATTGTCAATTTAATCTCAAATGTTTTTGTTTTTGAGAATATGTTTAGTTTCTATGTCTGCATTGTGATACCCAAGATTGTTTCTTTTGAGTTGAATTTTCTTCTAGTGTTCTAAGTGATAGATTGCTAGTGCACGTGCTTCCCACTTCGGTGAGAAAAAAAAAAAAAAGAGAGAGAGAGACACTTAAGTCTATTACTTTTGCCTTAAATCTCTCTTTAGTAGACAAAAAGAGGGGAAAAAAACTCATCACGGTCTACCAACGACAAGAAAGAAAATATAAAAACTCAGCGAGATTTCCTCTCGACCTAGCAGCCCTCCCCTAAACCTTAACTTTCTAGTCGGCGTCTCCCGCCGTCCTTGTTCTCTTCCTCACTGCGCCATGGCTACCATTGACGCTGTAACTGCCAGCTTTGCTGCCTCCCTAGCGCTGGCTGAAGGGGGTAAAGCCCCAGACTTGGGAAAGATCGGTGGAGGGCCAGTTAGGCGGTCTGCGCAATCTTTTCTTCTTGAAAAACCACTCACTCGTAAACTGGTGAATTTCAATGCCTTCAAATCTCAGTTTTTCAGGACCTAGATGGTGGAGAAGGACTTCCCCATCCAAGAAAAGGCGGATAACAAGTTTCTCTTCTCCTTTGATCTGGCCAGAGATCGGAACAAGGTGCTTAAGGGTGGTGTTTGGTGTTATGATCGGGCTCCGGTTTGTCTGGAGGAGTACGATGGTGTCACCCCTATCGCTGATGTCCCCCTGAAGCATTTCAAGATGTGGGTTAGGGTTTCGGGTATCCCTCCTCTCTACGAGGAACCCGAAAACCTCATTCTCATTGGAAACCTTCTAGGCGACTACCTGGACTATGACAAGAGAGAATTTCGCAAAGGTGTTGTGCACATCCTCTTCTCCCATGATATTTCGAAGCCGGTTCTTCTCGAGCGTCGGGTTTTCCTGGCCCCCGGTGTAGAACCTATTCTACAGTTCCAGTTTGAACATCTTAAAGGTAGATGTCCCCAATGTGGTATGATCACGCATTCTGGGGCGAAGTGTGAGGAGCCCATGACTCTTTCTGATCCTAGGGTCGTGAACTTTGGTGGCGGCTCTTCTTCCTCGGGCGGTGCCTTTGCGTTCTCTGCCAAGAACCCCCGAGAGTTACCTATGCCTTCTTCCTCTCTGCTGAAAAAGAAGAAGCCAACTATTCGACGGTTAGAGCGATCCACTACTGCATCTGCAGGTCTTGATGGCACCGTATCAAACTCGCCAGTTCTGGAAGGTATGAACCATGGGGTTGTATTGCAGGACATGGCTACCGAGGTGACCTCGGTGGAACTGTCTGCTTCAGGAACTAAGGACCTTCCACCAGCATCCACTATGCAAGGTGGTCAGCAGCAAGTTTTGACCTATAAGAAAAGAGGTCGGCAAGGGGTGGCGGAACCTTCTCCTAAGAAATTCAAAACTATCTTGGGAGGCAAGATTCCCACTCTGCATGCGGAAGCTCTTGGATTGACTGAAGCTGACGATGATGTCGCGCTGGTGACAATGAAGAAGAAGGTGGGCAGGCCCCTTGGAAGCAAAAACAAGGGTCCTAGGCCTCACAAGAAAGCGGGTTTGACCCCCTTGCGACTTACCTATCCTGCTATTACTGCTACCCAGGAGATTGGCCCTAAAGCTAAGGGCAAAGGGAAACTCTAAGTTTCCTGCTTCTGTGCCTAGTTTTTGTTTTTTCAGAGTCTAGTGCTATGTAAGTTAGTTTCTCTAATTGTACACCAATTGAGGTCTCTAGGCGATTAGGGTTGCTATAACAAGAAGCTTAGATAGTTTTGGGTTTTGAGCATTTAGCTAGGCACTTTAATAAGTGAGCGCATTTGTCTGCAGTGAGGGTCACTTGTCATTTGCTTGGCAGCTTGTGCCATCTAGAACTGTTGGTATGAGACAGCTTGTGATGTATGTGCCTTCTGGCCATGGATAAGTTAATGAAGTTATCTATTTCTCAAAAAAAGAGGGAAAAAAATAGAGAGAGAGAGAGAGAGAGAGAGAGAGAGAGAGAGAGAGAGAGAGAGAGAGAGAAGAAGGAAACAAAGACACAGCACACTTGTGTGAAAACTGAAAACATTGGTCTTTGCTGAACCTTAGATTAAACAACATCTCTTTCCTAAACCTCAGGACCATTAGAGCTATTGTTATTGATGGGTGTTTACACTACTCATCAACCTATTGATGGGTAGTTAATCCCTTCAAAAGCTCCCGTCTTCACTCTTCAGTACTTAAGGTAAGGCTTCTAGTATAGCTACATCCTTTGCATGTCGATATGAAAATTCGGAGTTCAGATATTTTAGTATTTGAGTTATATTGCTTCTCTGATTAGTCTTTTCTTTCTTAGCAATGGCGGAGTTAGGATTTTTAAATCGGGTGGGCTAAAAAAAAAAAAATTATAAAAGTTTACTAATGCTTTAGATTTTTTTTTTAAGTCTTAAAAGTAACATGTTTTACTGTTAATTCATTAAATTAAACCGCATCATATATATATATATATATATATATATATATATATATATATATATATATTTTTTTTTTTTTTTTTTTTTTTTCTTTTATGGTAATAGGTTAGCCATTTCATTATAATTCAGCAAGCAGTACAAAAACGAAACACCCCTTTGAGGTCGACAGAAAGAATCGTTCCTTAGAACCTCATGAAACTCTATTCTAAAAGAATAAAATCCCAAAAAAATCCCTAGTACACCCACCTTTTGGTAAATTCACGCACCTTTATTCGAACAAAAACCTAGAAACCTCGAAGCTTACATAAAAAGGTTCCAACTAGGCCTCATCAACGGGCCAAGCCCGGCCCATTGGTAGCGGGCTTGGGCCGGGCCGGGCCTTACTCCATTTTTAAATAGTAGCGGGCCGGGCTTTATTGTAAATTGAAGGATCCAAGCCCATCCTTTAATGCGGGCCTCACGGGCTTTTTCAGGCCGGGCCGGGCTAAGCCTTGAGGGCTTTTTCGGGGCGGGCCTTGCGGGCTTTATTTACAAATAAATCTTTAAAGATAATATTTTTTATAAACTTATATTTATATATCATACACTCCAAAGAGAAACCTCTATCAACTTAAATAAAATGGTAAAACCAACCGTTGGATGAGATTATTATAATAAATTATGAGTGTGGTAAAAAATTTAGCCAATTTCACCATATTTTCTAATCCGATCGAATTGGTCAACCATCGTCACTTGTATGTTTTCTTGGTTGACCGATGGCATGACGACCGCGAAACGTGCTTAATTTTTCACATCATGTCTGTAAATATTCTATTGATGGATGTGCGTGGACATAAGATAAAAATTTCAATTTTAATTGCAAAGATGTTGGCCTATATCAATTTGCCTCCTAAAGTCGTATGACTTGTATATTGCATTTAAATTGTTGAGGTTCATTCTAAAGCAACCATGAAGTGGAAAATGAATTTAGAGAAATCAACCGCTCGATTGAGAGATTGTAATGTTTTATGGTGATTGTAAAAAATTCAGCTAATTTGATTTTTGTTTCGAATTCGATCAATTAGGTCAAATTTAGTTATTCTCATAAACCTATATCTATATATCATACACTCCAAAGAGCAACCCCTATCAATTCAAAGAAAATGGAAAAATGGACTGTTGGATGAGATTATTACAATAAATTATAAGTGTGGTAAAAAATTTAGCCAATTTCACCATATTTTCGAATCCGATCAAATTGGTCAACCGTCGTCACTTGTATGTTTTCTTGGTTGAGCGATGGCATGACGACCGCGAAACGTGCTTATTTTTTCACATCATGTCTGTAAATATTTCATCGATGGATGTGCGTGGACATAAGATAAAAATTTCAATTTTAATTACAAAGATGCTGGCCTATATTAATTTGCCTCCTAAAGTTGTATGACTTGTATATTGCATTTAAATTGTTGAGGTTCATTCTAAAGCAACCATGAAGTGGAAAATGAATTTAGAGAAATCAACCGCTCGATTGAGAGATTGTAATGTTTTATGGTGATTGTAAAAAATTCAGCTAATTTGATTCTTGTTTCGAATTCGATCAACTAGGTCAAATTTAGTTACTCTTATAAACCTATATCTATATATCACACTCCAAAGAGCAACCCCTATCAATTCAAAGAAAATGAAAAAATGGACTGTTGGATGACATTATTACAATAAATTATGAGTGTGGTAAAAAATTTAGCCAATTTCACCATATTTTCGAATCCGATCGAATTGGTCAACCGTCGTCACTTGTATGTCTTCTTAGTTGACCGATGGCATGACGACCGCGAAACGTGCTTATTTTTTCACATCACGTTTGTAAATATTCCATCGATGGATGTGCGTGGACATAAAATAAAATAAAAAATTAATTACAAACACATTGGCCTATACCAATTTTCCTCCTAAAGTTGTATGACTTATACATTGCATTTAAATTGTTGAGGTTCATTCTTAGTGGAAAATGAATTCGGAGAAACCAATCGCTCGATGGAGAGATTGTAATGTTTTATAGTGGTTGTAGAAAATTCAGTCAATTTAGTTCTCGTTTCTAATTCGATCAATTAGGTCAAACTTAGTTACTCTTATAAACCTATATTTATATATCATACACTCTAAAGAGCAACCCCTATCAATTCAAAGAAAATGGAAAAACCGACAGTTGGATGAGTTTATTACAATAAATTATGAGTGTGGTAAAAAATTTAGCCAATTTCACTATATTTTCGAATCCGATCGAATTGGTCAACCGATATATATAATATATATATGCACTAATGCACATATTCTATATAGAAGTATAAGAACTTCCACACACACACACACACACACACACACATATATATATATAAACACACACTCACATATATATCTCTATATATATATATATATATATATATATATATAAACACACAGTCACACACACACATATGTAAACACACACACACACACACACACACACAAATATATATATCTATATGTGTGTGTGTGTGTGTGTATATATATATATATATTTATAAACACACACACACATATCTATCTATATATATATATATATATATATATATATATATATATATATAATATTTTACGGGCTTTTACGGGCCGGGCCGGGTTTTTGAGGGCTTTTGGTGGGCCGGCCCACTACCCACCGAGGCGGGCTTTTGCGGGCTTTTTAACGGGCCGGGTCGGGCTTTTAGCCCTCAGGGCCGGCTGGCCCTCCATCGGCTCACTTGATCCGCGGGCTTTTTGATGAGGCCTAATTCCAACTAAGGCCCTGGTTTTTGCGACCCAAAACATAAATTAAACAATATTATAGGCCATAGAGGCCCAATTCATCCAGCCCCTTAGCAACAGGGTACTCCAGCCCACTTGGGCCCCTAGACCAGTGAGCCCAAACCTGAGGCCCACAGACCAGATTAATACCCAAGAGGCCCAACCACTTCCAACGCAGGCCCCAGTAGTAGGGTAGGCCAAAACCCTAGCCCATTGAGACCACCGGTACCTTTCCAACCAAAAGCCGCAGGTCACTCCGCATCATATATTAAATACATATCAAATAATTAAATAGCTAACTGATCCAAAAAAATCAACATTATAACGTTTGATAGAAACTCGATAACAAAAGTCTAAGACAAAAGAATATACCTACTCAAATTGTATCGTGCGCTCTTGAATAGAGCTGAAAATGTATAACTATTGAATCTGTATCATAATTCTTAGCCAACCCTTTTTCTAACCTAATTTACCCAAAAAAGAAGAAGCAAGCTTTCTATGCGATTATGCCTCATAAAGCAGAATAGAAAATAAAATATAATCAAATACTTTAAGTAAAGAAATAACATATATATGACTAAAAAAATAACATATATGGGCTAAGTTTAGAAATATGAGGTGGCCGGTCTACTCTTTAATATTTAATTTTTAAATTAAATTTAAGCTACAAATTAATGTTTTTTTCAAAATTTAGGGTGGGTTGTAGCCCACCGGAGCCCATGTGTAGCTACGCCTTTGTCTCTTAGACTCGGGTGGGGCTACTATTACAGCAAGAATCTCACCATGCATTTTAGTTTTTAAAGTTTGCACACCAAGTGTATGATAAAAGTCCCCAACTAGCTTAAGTTCAGCTTTAGGGAGTTGCTTAGGATCGGTGTTTGGGTTTGAGACTTAATGAGTTATCTTTGTTTTAGATAAGCAAAAGGAGGAGAACAATTTAGAGCAAGCTGCTGATCCCCTTGATACTACAAAAAGTCAAAAACCACCTGATAAACTTGAGGTAGGGAAAAATCGGTTTCAAGCTACTGTGTTTTTGTCCCTCTTAAAGGATTTTGATAAAATAGTTTTGTTAAACTAGATCAAGAGCCTTCTTTGTTTTGAATGCATTGATAACTCATTTAGTATTGCATGTTTTATCTGTTTTGATACCATGTAAACAAAGGCTATGTTTTCAGATTTCAAACTCACATGCATGCAATAACTTAATTGCTTCTTTGAGCTTAAAAGTCGACATATAGTAAAGTTTGGCTTAAGAAAATGGAAGTGGTGAGTATGTAGCTTGGTTGAGGATTGTGAAAGCTCGGGCACAATGACCCGTGAGCTTTGAGTTGTTATGGGCACAATGACCCGATTCCTCGGGAAGCCCTTTGTGAGGGCTTAAATGCTTTGAGTTATGGTATGATAAGGTATGCTACATTCCCTTCCAATTGTTGACTCTACGAAATGACTTATGTTTTGTTTCGGAAAGTCAGAAAGCTATTTCTTTGAGTGTTTGTTTAAGCTATATGATGGATTATTTGTAGTTTAAGAACTTATTGAGTTTTTCTTTGAGTTTAGATTGAATTTGTATCCTGAGTTTCTTTCAAAGTTGTTTCAAGAAGGGCATATACAGATTTTTCTGTAACTACAATTACACATTCTAAAACCCTACTGGGCATCGTTTATGCTCATCCCTTTTCCCTTCAAATTTCAGGTGGTGATTAGTCGGTTTGATTGAAGTTGGAATTGCTCCACCTACTACCAGACTTTGTTGAAAGAGCAAGATATTTTGGTGAGCTGTAGGCTAATTCAAATCAGATGGTTAGATGTATTTTGATGTAGATAATTTAGCATGTTAGTCATTTTGAAGTATACCTCTAACCAGATTGCAGCTGGTTTAGTTTAGTTAATTACTACATGGGATATGAAAAGCCAAATGGGGTTGTTATGATTCTTGTATCCCCTTGTTTACACTCCAATGTAGTAGCTATTCTTTTGGCTTGTAAGTTTGTGCCTCTCTTGTTTACTCTTAAAACAAACCAACTTTAAAATCAAAAAATTGTGGTTAAAACAGCTTTGCTAAATTTTCTGAGAAAGCTGCTGATCTGTTAACTTCGAGCCTTGTGTTGCCCTACTTACTGATCTCTAAATGTCATGAAATTTTTATATGTTTCTGTTCTGCTAGTTAGAAAATGATCTGGAAAGTTTTATCTTATTTTGATGCGTAGTGAATCTTCGGTGATTTTTCTTTTAAGTCTGGTCTGTTTTTGGCAAAGATCCAGAATTTTTAGTGTACCCTCTGACTTTCTGCTGAGATTTGAACTTTAATTTGAATCATTTAACCTCTGGTCTTTGTATATATTGAACTAGACATTCCAACAGTTGTTTCAAAATTAATTTCTTGTCAATTGGTCTTAAAATGAATTTTTGGTGGATTTTCTAACTTGACTTTGCTGCTGCTATATTTTTCTAAAACTTGACAGTTCAGTCTATTTGCATCCATCGTTTCCCTTACTTACTGAACTTCGATTAGGTTGAAATTTTTGTATGTTGTACCTTGATATGTCAGCTTTCATTCTGAAAAATTTCAACTTCATTGTTGCACAAATGAATTTTCGTAAATCCTCAAAGCCGAACTGTTCCTGCCTAAAGGTTACACTTTAAGATGTGTCAAATTTGCTCTTTTTCTGAATTTCTCTTACTTGAGAACCCCTTAAATCACACCCCCGGGTTTGGGGTGTGACTGCATGTACCTTTTTAATACCGAAGAGTTGATTTGGTTGCTTGCTTTAGAATGTCTTCAGTATTGTAATTAATAAAGAATGACATCTTAAATGGTGATTAGAGGATTTGTGGATGGCAGCTATAATTGGACGAGTAAAATTGGACGAGTAAGCTCTGATGTTAAAAGGAAATAGAAATGTCAAATGAGGGTATGAAAACAAAAACATAAAATTGGACGAGTAAGCTCTGATGTTATATTTTTGAATTAAATCAGCTTCAAATTCACTCTGAAAAATAATTTACTCAACCAGGCAACAGGGGATATGAGCATCTTTAGCAAACTCTCTATTTTGGCTCCTTAGCTATTTTGGAGAGCAAGTTTAACTTTTTATATATTTTAGCGGCTGCACGAGACTCCTAAGTGGCTCTCCATTATAACTTTTAGCTATCTCACTCCTAAATATAGAGAGCGAGATGAGGCTTTCTATAATTTAAAACATTCATTTTGGGTTATTTTATGTAATTTATAAATACATTTAAACTATTTAATCTTCATTTAAAAAATAATATAAATTTAAAATTAGCTAAAATAGAGAGCACTGATACAGACGTATTTCTAAAGTGGCTAGCCAAAATGACTTGTTAGCTATTTTGGCTAAAATTTAACTCAAAAATGGCTAGCATTGCTAAAGATGTTCTATGTAACTTTTTATCCAAAAAATTAGTAAAAAACATGACATACCAATCTAGATGTTATTTCTCCAACTCGTAAGCCACGTTTGGTACCCATGACAGGATTGGATTGATTAACCTGTCTTAATAGGATTGGATTTGCAATAGATTAAGATAGCTAATCCTAATCTTATCAGTTGTTTGTTATAAGATTGGATAACAAATGGATATGTGGCAAAATTCAAAAACAAATAATAAAAAAATAAAACTACATAGAGATCATCATCATCGGCCGTCCTACTCACCGCCAATCAACAACCCAGACCCATAGATCCCCCCCGCCCCCTCTCTCTCTCTCTCTCTGAGAACATCACCGCCATCGCACTTAGCATCCACAGCTCGCCGGTACCTGACCATCGCTTTCGTTCATCGTCGGCCATCTCCATTCAACTTCAAGTCTAAGAACTTGAAAATCTACCCTTTGGGCACACCCATAAGATAAATCTACATGAAGATTCGACAGAATTGGATCTAGATCAACAATCCACGTAGAGCGGTGAATCCAAACTCATTAGCTCACAAATTCAATGATTTCGATGATCGAAATACATTTCATAACGGCGATGAGACTGGAGAAATTGGTGGAGAACTACGGTGGAGGATAAAGATGAAGATGGAGAAAGATTGTGACAGGCTGCGATTTTGGAGGAGTTGGAGGCAGAGGTTCAGTTGTATCATGGTTGAAGCTGGAGATTTGGAGGCTTTTCTAGTTGGATAGTCTTCTAACCAGATTGGTATCCATACCTAATAAGATTTAAAAAATCTGGTTGCTGATTATCTGGACTGCCAAACATGATTACTTACCAGATTAGATTTAAATTTTCCTATCCACCCTCCTTATCCGATGAAACAAACGTGGCCGTAGGCTCTTGAATAATCTGATATTGTCCAATAACGGAAAGAAGAGTTTGAACCATTTAATTCCTTATCTAAGGGTAGACATTCAATTGCCTGTTGAACCATTTCAGGCGGTGACAAGCCAGACCCAACATAGTTGACATCTTGTTCTTCAATCTCTGCATTGATAAACTTGCAAAATTTTAGATAAAGTAAGAGCAACTCCACCGGTTGCTTCTTGACTGGTCACCAGATAGGAAAAGCTAATGTGGTGACCATGGAGGGGAAAATCAGGTTTCCACCGGAGGTATTCTGCCCAGCCAAAAGTCAGCCTTTCTTGACTGAAGCCAAGAATTTAGTCAAGGCCCTGACTAATTCCTTACCCAGCCAAGGCATCTGCCAGCTCGGCCCAGCCCGGAAACGTGGGTGACGTCATTGGATGAGTGGAGAAGGAGACGCGCTGATCGACGGAAGTAGAGGACAAGCGTCTAACGCGTGGCGCCGCAACTCATCCATGCGTGCGTGCAGAGAGAGACGCGGAAGAGAGGAGGCGTTTGTCGCCGGAGGACGATTTGCTCCGCCTGGGGTTGCTTCGATCTCGGCCTGGGGGCAGCGTCTGGGCGGGCTGACGCCACGGAGCGGCCGGGCGAGGTGAGGCGACCTCAGGGGAGCCGGGTCCGTGGACGGAAGACGCCGAAGGAGGGAGAAAAAGATGGGTCGGGTCAGACGAAACCCGCCAGGTCTGGGGGCGCGCGAGAGAGAGAGAGAGAACCGGAGGGGGGAAATGAAAAAAAGAAAAATTTTCGTCCTTTGAAACAAAACAGAATTTTTTTTTTGCTATTTATAGAAAATTTCCAGATTTCAAAAATTCATAATAAATTCATACGAACTCTGAATATTGCGTTCCATATATGCACGAGATCGTATCGACGAGCTATACAACTTTCATGAAGGAAGTTTTCCAAAATTCCGAACATATAAAAAGTCAATTTTCACGACCCCCTAAATAACGTTTGTTTCGAAAATAAAAATCGATTAGAAACCGAATTTCTCGTACAACAACTAAATAACGTTGTATTGTACTTATTCCTAGTTTTTCATTTCTGTAAGAAAAAATCGATGAACAGTGAAAATGAACAGTCTTGACTGGTCAAGAAAAAAAACGGGTGGAAACCCATGTCCTGTGGCAATGAACAGTTACCTGACTGGTCGACGCCTTGACTTTTCGACCTTGACATTTCTTGACTACGGGTGGACTTGCTCTAAATACTTCACCCGTCGAGATACTGTAACCATATCTCACTACTGCTTATACATGTGCTCAGATTCTCAAGTATGTAAGCTTATAGTACTGTATTTGTTATGCTATGAGTTAGGTAATGTCACATGTTGGTTCAACTATTGACAACTTTTGATTAAATCTTGATAGACTGCTAGATAATTTAGCAGGAAGGCTTGCTATACTTATTTTTCATAGAATTAGAGTTACTGACCAAAACATTTTAGATATTGTTTCCTCAGTTGTTAACTTTGATCCACTTGGGAAGTATTCCTATATGTTGCTTACATTCATTATAACATCAAAGAAAATCAACTGAAAACTATTTAACATAGTAGATATTGTCCACCATTATGTTTCAAAAGGAATAAACTTAGTTCAAACCAGTTAGAGATAAAAGTTCATTCTCATAAGCACAGCTTCCCATTTAGTACAAAATCAGACATGGTTGTACCATGTAAAACCACTCGATGTTTTTCCCATACCTCCTTGATAATTTTCCATGCCGCCCTACTTCTTTCTCTTGAACAATGTACTTCATGGGCATGCTCTTCTTCTTGTGAAAGTGTTCTAACATAAAAGAACATATAATGAGGTGTAAATTATAACCCCAGTAGCAATGCAATGTTTAAAGAGCTCAACTTTTCGTATTATACTAAAAAGAAAAAGAAGAGCTTCTCTATTCCGTACTTGTGTCTTCCAACATTACTATTGAATTTGAGTATTTGACCATATATGTCCCCAATAACGAATGGCTAAAGAAAACTGTCAACTTGAACACATAATTAAAGAAAAATTGCTTTGAAGCTGCAAAAATTTCAGAATCCTGGTTCACAAAATGGAGAAAATAATGTCAGCTAGAATGTCCATAGAGCATAATAAATAGTATTAGGCATTATGATATGAAAGAACCAAATTGAGCCGAGCCATCTTAAATTGCGCACCTAAGGTAAATTCAAGTTTATGTGAGGCTCCAAACCCTGTTTGTGATCAAGGTCTTTGCTTTGCTCAGTTCAACCAAGTTCGCAGTCTCCAAATTTAAATCTTTTTATTGAAATAAAAACACAAGTCTCAAACTTTTTCCTGTATGTGAATTTCTCTGTTGCGTATTATTACTAATACCCTATAAAATCAATAACCCAATACACAAACTTTAAGCTAACATAGAAGAGGAGAAGTACCTGGTTTTTCTGGGCAGTAGAGGGAAACAATAACAGGAAAAGAATCGAAATAAATAGGCTCGTTGTGTTCTTCATGTCTTTCAGAGATTAACCGGTTTTGGGCTTTCTGTCTCTGAAAACAAGAACTTGGAAAAGCTACAGGGCACCTGAGTTTCCTTCCTTAATGACGACAGAAATATGGGTCTGTTTCGTCTTCTTGGAGATCGAAGCTCTATTAAAAGAACAAGGAAAATCTCCGTCGAGAATACCTCAATCAACATCAAAGAATGAATTCAACCTTATAAACCCAGCAGCAAATTTTGAACAACCAAAACGATTTGAAGAACACCCATAAAGTTTAAGCAAATTTTACTCAAAGGTTTGTTGACACGCAAAAATTCAGCTCACAAGCCCTATTCATGCTTTAAACCAAATTCATATTTCAAGGAGAATTACACTCGTCACGCCACGCACGTGGACCCAAGCCACATTCATGCACTTGGGGCTTACAAGAATGGGTGTGGTGTGGAAGGTTACGAAAAAGTATGAACCCATTGTTAGTTTTAGACACTAATAATTTTGGACTTGGGAACCAAAATTCAAGGCTAGTAGTCTAATCCTAACATGGGTAAGTGATGAAGAGAGAGAGCCCAAAAGCCCAAGCCCAAATCCTTTAGAACCAAACAAAACAGTAAATGCTAAACATAGGATTCTTGATCCCAGCCGCATAACATAATCCCATAGAGGAACATAATCCCAGCAGCACAGCAAAAATTCTGGGATTGCAATCTTACGAGTAGATTTAAGCAGCGGGAATCTTGCAATAGTAATTCCAGCAGCAGATTTCACTGCAGAAATCCTGGATAGCAATCCCAGCAGCAGATCTTAAGGATTATGATCACAACCATACGCCAAAGCAGCAAGAGTAATGAGGCATCATGACTCAACCCCTATAAATTCAGAGTTCTCACTGCTACAAAAGGGGCATTCAGAAGCAACCCCAAAGAAACCCACATGCAAAGCAAACCCAAGCAATTCCCCAATACTTATCCCAGAAACATGTAGGCAAACAGAGAGACAAAACCAAGCAGTTTCCTCCAACACCTATCCTAAAAACCCATTTCCAATCCAAAAGCTTATCAACCACAATCCGTCAATCTGAATCCAAGCTTTCATGGCTGCTGCAAATCTCTCATATTCACTACAAATCATGCTTTTCTAGCTCCCACGCCACATGCATCTTGCCAAGCCTCTTTTGAAATTATCAATTCACTGTCGTGCATATACAAGGAGTTGCCGGGAAGAACACAACAGTAAGCTTCCTAGGATTCTCAGGTCCTTCGAAGTTTGCTGGGCCTAGTCTTCGCTAACTCAGACAAAGGGGCAAAGTTTTGGGTCCTTACCCATGAATATCCACTACCGTACAACTCCGATCAAAAGAGCCCCTTACATTTTTGGCGACTTCACTGGGGACTAGGCTGTGAGTCTAGCTGGTGGCTCCTTCTTGACTGCAACATATCTCAAGCTACAATATTTTAACAGCAATGGATCCCAATCTATCCCTCAAGCTCTGTTCATGGGATCTGGAACCATCGCCGGAAACAATTTTGCAAACACATACCTCCCAATCATTGCAAACATCAATGCACTACACATTCTAACCCAATTCTTTACCAGATCACCCTTGTCAAGCTTGTTTATAGAACTCCTTCAATAAACCTTACCTGCAACATGGAAAAATCTCAGTCTTTGTTTGCTAACACCCACAATATTTCTTACATTCTAGAAATCATTTACCTTTTACAACTTCTCATCACTACAAACACATTTGCTTTTTAAAGGCTTAAGTCAGCTCAACATACTTATTCTTAAGCCATCCTCCTCTGTGAAAGTAATTGGAAGCCTAGAATAAAAGAGAATATATTCAAGCATCGTGCAAACTTGGGGGCTTTGCTTAATGAACTTTAAAAACATTCTCTGATTTCACCACGGCTTCCTCAAATTCACAGCAGTGCTCCATGCTGCACCCAAAAAAAAAAATTCATGATATGTTCCATGACAAGATGATAGTTTGCTTCAATCCATCCATGCTTTTGATGTCACAACACTGCCAGCTAATATAGTCAAGCAGAGAAGCAACATGTTAAAAGTGATGCAAACAAGCTTATTAGTCAAAAAAGACTTTATTTTGTTCTCACTTTTAAAATCTCGGATTCAATTTTTTGCTCTTTTACCTTCTTATGAACTCTGATTTACACCAGGAAAGCATATAAGTGAAAGAATGTTTTATTTTTCTCCTCAAAAGTCAAAATCTAGCTATTGAAAAATAAAGAAATCACATTTTTCCTCTTCTTCATAGTAAGTACTACCTCTTTCCTAAAATTATGCATCTTTTTATCTCAAATCATGTCCTTACAAGGTTGAACCTTTTACCTGAGGACTAGGCTATGATTCCAGCAGCTAGCTTCTCCCTTGCTGCAACATATATTAAGCTAATCTATGTTCTTGATCATTACAATCACTGCTGGGACCAGTTTATTAACACCCCTGCAAACATTACAATTATCAACACTGCATTACAATCTTAATGTTGTTTAGCCACTTTTCAAGCATTTTAAGCCTATTTGAACATACCCCTTCACTTTCACTGAACCTTATTAAGCAGCATCAAAGATAAAACTCTTCATTGTTTATGCTTATACCAAGCAATACTGATATTCTAGATATCTGATACCTATTTCAATCTATATGTCTAGATAATAAAAATGTGAAACTACAATTTTAGAGAGAAATACTCTCAAAAAAGCAACATGCATGTGTTTTCTAATCTATAACCCAAGCACTTTCATAGCAGTGGCCATAAGCATAAACGCCTACACTTTTCAAGTGATGTTCATTGCCGGAAAACATGTGAGCAAAGTCAAATATGTTACTTTTAATCAAGCTACTACACTTAATTGGGGGCTGATGATTTGGTTTATGTTAATTACCTTTAACAGTAGCTTATCCACCCCAAACTTTTGATCCTTATATTCATGCATCAAGCTGATCCCATCTGAAAGCAAAAAATATTCAAATCAGGCAAAATCACTACCTTTACATACCATAACTAGCACCAAATTATATGATGTAAAAATTCAAATCTTAACAACACCTCAAGCAAATCCACTCTCCACAATCAATCATACCACATCATTTCGATCTATTGCATAACTCAAGCTTACTGATTTGAACTAGAATCAATATATCAAGCATATGCACTCTTATGATAAGCTTTTTACCATATCTATTGCATCACTCAGAAGTACCCTTCTAGATCCACACACCAAAGCCGACCAGCAACAAGCAATTCTGAAGAAAAGAAGAACTATTAGATTACTGACAGATCTCAAGCATATTCATATCAGTCACACACATGCAAAATTTACAATCTTAATTTGAAAATAAGTCTCTCAAGCATACAGAAGAAGTGAAAAGAAACATCAAGCACAACATTCACTCTGTTGAAGAAAAAAAAAAAATTCACTGCCGGAACCAAGCCAAGACTACATACATTGCCTATTCATGATCAAGTTGCTGGTGAATCATGCAAGTCACCACTCACCACCATGCTAAAATGAGCTCAGAAAAACAAGGCATTAGACCCAAGTGATTCAAATGTTCCACCAAGCTATTTCATTGCCTTAACAACATGCAAAAAGAAAGGAGAGAGGAGATCCATTGTGTTGCCGTTAATAACAAAACATTTAATGATTCTAGGCATTGTAACATGCTTGATAAGATGCTATAAAATCCATGAAGCATTTTCATATGTGAATAAATCCCCTAAAATACCAAGCCTCAAGCTCTGCCATCAACAAGTAGACCCATTCTACTGCTGGGAATAAAGTCAATGTTCAAATACATACGTGAGGAAACTGAAGCTTTAGCATGCTAACCCAATTTAACTACAGAATTAGAAAATCAACCAAATTCAGAGAAATTGAGCAAGCAAAGTATTATTCAATCAACAAGCACTTGTTCAATATTCAAGCCTCCATATGCTATTGATTTCAAACAATCAAGTATACCTATTATCAAAACCAGACACTCCACCATCTTCCCTTCAGTATCTGAATCCACCTCCTTTACTAAATTCTATCCATTATCAAAATCAAACATCTAGTGCCCTCCCCCTTCATTTTTGTTTAGATAATAAACACTTCTAACCATTTTTCATTACCCGTTGTCTTTATTCCCTCTAAGCCAAAATAGCTCATCATCGTAATCAACCAAGCATGCATACACATAAGTCATTAAAGCTTGTACTAAAGCAATTCCAGCAGGAGTTCATACAGTAGCTGCAATTCCTACTAAATCCTTATTCAACAATTCCAAGCCATGTCAAGCCAACGATTAGTCGACAAGTAATCAATAGACATAAGAGTATAGCTGGAACATGCTTGCTATATCAAATTAGACCTAAGCTTAAATCTCTATCATGTAACTCAAGCAAGAATAACGACCAGTGAGCAAACATGACAGCCTTTATGCATATCTGTGGTATTGTGTCACTGCTGTGTTAGATTGGTTTTGCTTGAAGTAAGGTATACTTGGGGGCTTGGTGAAAGATGATTCATGATGAAAATCACGGGCCTATAGTCTATTGATTAATTGGAATATACGAACTAGAACTTAAGGCTTCCAAGCACACTACTGCTGGATCAGTTCTAATCACTTTTCTGCTCATTCAAGGCATCATGACTTTGAAAAAAAAAAAAAAAAGAATCAAAGTCCTTATGATGTTCGAATTATCAAAAATCCATCTACACAATGCCAAGCTCATGCTCATGCCACTCATACATCATGCCAAGCACTTGCTCATGCTCAAGCCAAGTAGATCCACGACCAAGAGAGACACGCCAATACTTAAACAAGCTTATGCCAAGCAAAAGTAATTTAAGCATACAAGCATCAGACATGCATACACAAGCCATGCCAATCTCCTCTCTTAAGGTCATGCATCTACCATAGAACATATGAGGGCCATGCCAAGCAACCAAGCTCAAGCTACCAAAGCACACAGCCAAGCAAAGCTACTACATGCCTCTAAACAAACAAAACTAAAAACAAAAATCAGCCATGCAAAGAAAGACTTTACATGCTAACTTGAAGCTGTATTAAAAAAAAATTATTGTCTGGTTACGGCAAAAGCTAAGGACAGACTTATATCAAGGCTAAAGCGGGCCGAGCAAGTCAAGCAATTCATCCTCGGTATTGTTAAACAAAGTCAATGATAATCAAATATGATTTTTATATATGCCAAGCTACATGCCATTCATACTCCAAGCAAAGAACCAAGCAAAAGCCAATTTAATATATACTATGCTGCATCATGCTTTATTGCAATCACGGCATTAAAAAAATACCAGCCACAATGAAGCATACTATACAAAGTGATGCCTATAATCAAAGTCAAGCAATTCAGCCATACGTAAAAGTGAAGTGAATCAGCAAAGTGTTAGAGGAAGCATAAAATTTCCGGATTTCCAGCTAACCGGTTCATAGTTTTGTTCCCAAGATGGTAAGTTTAAAAGTAGTGGGTCTTGATGACAAGCAATTTGGATGCAGTATCAAGAGTTATTCACATTCAGTCCGCTGCCAAAATTGTTAAGCATATTGGAATCCCGGCAACAAACGAAATAAGCTTATAGCGGCATTAGACTTCAGAAATAGCCAGTATGAAGTCAATTGGGGATGTTGACAGGATTCAAAAATCACGCCATGCAAAATGCTGATGTTTGGCTTGAAAATCACGATGTGTTATGATATAATAAGAAGGCTAGGGAAGGTAAGACATGCTTACAGATTGTGCATCTTCAAAATTCAATCGCAGCAGTAAACCAATGTTGCTGAAGCAATAGGCAATCAAAGCAGCAAATCAATATCAAGCAACAGGCAATCACAACAGCAAATTGATAATGCGAAAACCAAAATACGCGAAACACAGCAAATCAATGTCGCTGAAGCAACAAGCAATCACAGCAGCAATTTGACAATGCCGAGAACCAAAATATGCTACAACACAGCAAGGATAACTGCAGCTATTGTCATCGCTAAAATAGAAGAAGGGAGAAAGACAAAGATAGTGGAGGAAGGAGATGCTTATACCGAGCAACAGAGAGTTCAACCCAGCAAGCCTATAGGGCAATCTTCATTCAATTCCTTTCTCTTGGGCGCAGAATCTAATCAGGAAGCCTACCACAGGCTCGATGCAAACAATCTGTTCTGCAAGGGAATAAGGAAGTCATGAACATGGTTTCTCAGACCAAAAGACTTTGAAGGAAGACAAGCTCCTTTCCCTCAAAATTAAAGCTAACTTTTGAGGAGAAAGACATCTTGTGAAACCAAAAGATGAGAAAAGCATAATGGATTTCACGGGCCAAGACCACTTTCCTAAAAGAAAGGTGATTGGAGGCTGGACTCTTTCCTTCTAGGAGTTTGATGATGACTAGCATTTATTTTCAAGCTTAATAATTCGTAGCTCGAATCAGGAGCATTTGCAAGCCAACATATCTTTGAAGCCAATATACCATGCAATGAGTCTTCGGATTTGATTATGTAGCCCGTAACATGCTTGCACGAACTACATAATCAAGGGGGCTAATGTTGACACGCAAAAATTCAGCTCACAAGCCCAATTCATGCTTTAAACCCAATTCATATTTCAAGGAGAATTATACTCGTCACGCCACGCACGTGGACCCAAGCCACATTCATGCACTTGGGGCTTACAAGAATGGGTGTGGTGTGGAAGGTTACGAAAAAGTATGAACCCATTGTTAGTTTTAGACACTAATAATTTTGGACTTGGGAACCAAAATTCAAGGCTAGTAGTCTAATCCTAACATGGGTAAGTGACGAAGAGAGAGAGCCCAAAAGCCCAAGCCCAAATCCTTTAGAACCAAACAAAACAGTAAATGCTAAACATAGGATTCTTGATCCCAGCCGCATAACATAATCCCATAGAGGAACATAATCCCAGCAGCACAGCAGAAATTCTGGGATTGCAATCTTACGAGTAGATTTAAGTAGCGGGAATCCTGCAATAGTAATTCCAGCAGCAGATTTCACTGCAGAAATCCTGGATAGCAATCCCAGCAGCAGATCTTAGGGATTATGATCACAACCATACGCCAAAAGCAGCAAGAGTAATGAGGCATCATGACTCAACCCCTATAAATTCAGAGTTCTCACTGCTACAAAAGGGGCATTCATAAGCAACCCCAAAGAAACCCACATGCAAAGCAAACCCAAGTAATTCCCCAATACTTATACCAGAAACATGTAGGCAAACAGAGAGACAAAACCAAGCAGTTTCCTCCAACACCTATCCTAAAAACCCATTTCCAATCCAAAAGCTTATCAACCACAATCCGAATCCAAGCTTTCATGGCTGCTGCAAATCTCTCATATTCACTACAAATCATGCTTTTCTAGCTCCCACGCCACATGCATCTTGCCAAGCCTCTTTTGAAATGATCAATTCACTGCCGGGCATATACAAGGAGTTGCCGGGAAGAACACAACAGTAAGCTTCCTAGGATTCTCAGGTCCTTCGAAGTTGGTTGGGCCTAGTCTTCGCTAACTCAGACAAAGGGGCAAAGTTTTGGGTCCTTACCCATGAATATCCACTGCCATACAACTCCGATCAAAAGAGCCCCTACAAGGTTATAGCTAATAAACACCCAAATCGAATTGAAGAATAAACCAATAAGGTAATTCAAAAACCCAGTACCAAATCCCTAAACCTGAGTAACATCCAATTCCATTTCAGTCACCCTTCCAATCTGTAAATCAACAAAAGCCCTAACACCCCAATCTAATTTCCAAGGAAATTAGCAAAACCCTCAAATCGATATCCCAACAAAACCCGAAAATCCAAAACGAATCGAAGTCGAAACCCTAAGAGGAAGAACGAGCTTACCATTAATTAACAATAATATATGAATAATTCAGACTCCAGCTCTTGAACTTGAAGAACTCCAGTTCTAGGAAAGGAATCTTCTGTCTCTTCTAGCTCCGGGAGTGTTTAAATCGAAAAAATCACGAGTCCAAAAATTACATGGTGATGGTCTTTCAAAATAATTAGGAAAAGTGGGAGCCCATTACAACAAATGTCGGTGCACAATTATAAGCTTGTACAAGTTGTTGCGAGACCGAAAAAAAAAGAGAGAAAGGAAAAAAAGAAAAAAAGGGAACACACTCATATATCTTGTAAGTATGTTGGACTATTCTGATTCAACACACACATTCCCAAAGACACTATGAAATAAAAGGATAGTAGAAGATCAGAAGTCGCAATGGATTAGGAGAATATTTCTCCTGCCTTTCCGGTGACTCAAGGCTATAAAGGAAGATTGCAGAATCGGATCATGAAGAGGAAATCAAGGGAATCATGCTCACTGATCTTAAGATAAAGGTGTCTTTTAATTCATATCATTTTGTATGATTCTAAATTTATTTACAATGCTTTCAATATGCATATCCAATAGAGATTTGATTGCATGTTCAAAACAGTTTTAAAACCTTTCCATATTTATCTTATCCGGTGATTAAGAAAAGACTTGATTGAGGGGGAGTCTTGCTCCTCTATATAAGGTTATTAAACTGATTTATGAAGTAGAGTTTTGGTGTTAGGTATCTTTGGTTGTTTCATGTGTTGCATAGTCTTCATGAATTGATTTCTGGAAAAACTCACTTTGATATTTACTTTTCTTGTTCTCTGCATTCTTTCTCACACATCATACTTGAGATAAGTGAGTCCTTGATACAAGGAAAAAGGGAAAGATTGATTCGTTGAAGCTTACCAGACATTGAGAGATTTGAGTTTACAGAATAGGCTTTTCAAATTGTATACAAGTTAGCTATGTTGCTAGTAACGTGGTTGTGTTGAATACTACGACTTGTGATCTATAACAATTTGATTTAATAGTGGATTTGTTTCTTGTGTTGGCTACGTTAAAAGCCACGCAGTGAAGTTTCCTCAGTGGTGAGGTTTACATTGCGTCAGCAATTCTTGTGTTCTTCTTACTTGAGTTGTTTAATTACAAAGCCTTGTTTGCTATTCAAAAACATCGAGTTATTGTTCCATCTGGTGTTTTCATTTGGCATCAGAGCGGGTTCTAGAACTTTCTAGTGATCCCGGGAAAGATGGAACATTCACGTGATAGGGCTGCTGGTGGATCTGTAAATAGTCCTCCGTGGTTCGATGGTGTATGTGAAAAATATACTCAGTGGAAGATATACATGAAATCATATCTCTATGCTCAAGATGAACATGTGTGGAATATTGTAGAAAATGGCTGGACTGTACCTATGGTAAAAGCAAAAGGAGAAAGCTCTTCCACTGCCACTCCCAAACCAAGGAAGGACTGGACTGAGGAAGAAGTTCGTGATCTGCAAGCAGATTTCAAGGCTAAGAACAACATTTTCACAACCCTATCTGAACGGGAAAAACTGAGGATCAGTCATTGTGATACTGCCAAGCAGGCATGGGATCTTCTACAAACTACATACGAAGGAAATAAAAAGGTACGTGCACAGAAATTTCAAGCATTGATCTTTGAGTTCGAAACTATGACTATGGGAGATGATGAAACCGTGGATGATTTTCATGGTAGAATTCTTAAAATTTCCGGTCAGTGTCGTAGTCTGGGAGCACCCTTTGATGAAGATAAGATAGTCAAAAAGATACTCAGGGCCTTGCCAGAAAAGTTTCATTCAAAAGTCACTAGTATAGAGGACTCATTTTATATTGATGAGTATCAACTCGATGAGCTCATCGGAAATCTCAAAACTTATGAGATGAGGTTAAAACCTGATAAGAAAAACAAGGGTGTAGCCTTCAAGGCAGTAAAAGGAGTAGAAGATGAAGAAGAAACACTAGATCTTGCTCTACTGACAAAGGAATTCAAAAGATTTCTCAAAAGCAAGAACTCCTCTAGAAATCTGAATGCTTCTAGGAAGAACACTTATAGCGGCAGTAGTAGCAGTAGTGACTACAATAGTAAGAGTGGAAAAGGAAGCTTTAAGGGAACTCACTCAGGAAAACTTAAATGCTATGAGTGTGGTGGCTACGGTCATATCTCTACTGACTGTGGAAATAGGAAGCATGGAAACAGCAACAACAAGTCTCTTCTTTCAACTTGGAGTGATGATGAGTCTCAAGAAGTGGAAAATGTAGCTCTTGTATCATCACTTCTACCTGATTCTGACAGTGACGAGGCATTTTCTGATGATGAAACTAATATCCGCTGCAAACAACTCTACAAAGCTTCAAATGCCACGTTACTAAGAAACTTAAGCTTAGAAAAGGAAGTTGAATTTCTGAGAACTGAAAAAGAAAAGGTGGAGCACATGTTGGAAACTTCACAATCTTTATGGGAACAGGAAAGAAGCAAACTTGTGAATGAGATGGCAGACTTGCAAAGTGACCAGGGTTCTTCAACTTGGAAAGCTGAAAAGACTGAGTGTCTCAACAGAATCAAAATGCTGGAACTGGACGTAAGGGGACAACATGTCCTAAACCTGGAGTTATTGGCTAAAAATGAGTCCCTGCAGGATGAGCTAAAATCGACTCAAGAAAAATTCACCAGGTTTGAGGTCAGCTCCAGCACTAAGTCCAAATTACTTGGGGCAGGAAGAGCACCACATGACACCTTTGGGCTAGGATACACTGGAGAGAATTCCAAAAGTACAAAGTTCGTAAGAGCATCAGGACCACCTGTCGAAAAGAAGGAAGTTTCAAATGATGATCAAGTCACAATACTGAGAAACGTGAAGGAAGGTCAGCCAACACACACTCATCAGGTAAAAGTTGACCAAGAGTCTTCCACTGGTCAAATCAGGTATACAAACTCTAGAACTTTTATTCCTACTTGTCATCACTGTGGTAAGATAGGCCATATCAGACCTAGGTGTAATGAGAGATTGTTAACCTCACAGGTTTCTCAAGAAAAATGTACTGTTGAATCTTTACAGTGTGAACTTAGAGAACAAAAGGAACTCATTAACAAACTAACTGAAATGTTTTCTAAGAAAAGCTTTCAAACAGGAAGAGAAAAAATATCTGGATCAAGAAGAACGAGAGTAAGTGTTTTCTAGCTCATACTAATGAAACTGATGCTACTTGTCTTTTGACTCGTGCAAGTACAGCCCTGCAAACTACTCATATTGAGGCAACTTGTTTGGTAGCTCTGACTGCCCTGGCAGACAAGCGACGAGATTTTTGGTATGTTGACAGTGGTTGTTCTAGACATATGACTAGGGACAAAGCCTGGTTTATCTCCTTTGAGGATGAAAACACAACTGGTTCTGTCACCTTTGGAGATGGGGGAAAACCAAGTATTCTAGCTCGGGGCACAGTTAACTAGGGCTGGGCATTTAGCTCGAAAACCCGAAACCCGGCCCGAACGGTCCGGGCCCTTTAAAAAAGTTTGTCAGTTTTATAAAACCTGGCCCGAAATCATTATATAACGGGCCGGGCTCGGGCCTTAGAATTAGTAGGAAAAAAAAGCCCGAAGGCCCGAATCATGTATAATTGCTTAGACTATTTTATTCTTCTTTTTTCTCTTACAACTATTTTATTCTTTTCTCTCTCCTTTGTTCCCCATTCACACGTTTTCCTCTTCTTTCTCTTCTTTCAAGAGAGATTCCTGTCTCTTCTTGTTCCTTTTCTTCCCTTTTTTTATTTGTTTCTTCTCTCTTCTTATCTTCTTCTTCCCATACGCCTCCTTTCCCTTTTCTTTTTCTTTTCCCTTCTCTTCCTACTTCCTAGTCCTCCTTCCCATCAGACCCATCACATCAGACCAATTGTAGATTATTAGAGAGATTCCTAGCCCCCCAGTACCCCTTTGGTGCTCCTTCCTTTTGTAATTGAACGATTCTTAGCTGGTTTTTTCACTTGGTCTGCCACCTTCTCTCTGCATATGCTGAGATTAACTTTCAACTGGTTTCATCCATGTCTCTTCTTGCTCCCAACTTTTGGTTTCTCCTCCTTGAGTCCTTGTTCACATCAAGAATAAACTGATTGTTTTGTATACTAATTAATGATCAGTACAGATGGACTTTGGATGGTGGTTGTTAGGCGGCTTTGGGAGGCGGAGGAATTTGGGTTTGGAGCAGATTTGAGAACAGATCTGCTGTTGTTGTTGTTGTTTTTTTTTTTTTTTTTGTTAACCTTTTGGGCCCGAAAAGCCGGCCCCAAAAAAACGGTTTGGGCCCAACTCGGTCCCAAAATTGAAAAAATATTATTTAGGCCCGGCCTGAAAATTCCGGTCCAAGTCCGGGCCCTATAAATTTTACACGGGCCGGGCCCAATCCCAGCCCTACAGTTAACACTCCAGGTATACCTAATCTCAAAAATGTACTATATGTTGAAGGCTTAACTGCAAATCTAATCAGTGTCAGCCAATGACTATGAAGATGTGTGGTTTAATAAACAGACATGTTTGGTGCTGAATCAGAAAGGAGAAGGTATCATGGGAGGTAAGAGATCTCTAGATAACTGTTATCATATTCAAGCTAATGAATCTTTCAGGTTGCAGTCCTGTATGTTGGTGAGATACACAAAAGAGACCTTTGAACTTTGGCACAGAAGGATGGGACATGTAAACTATCAGGACTTACTGAAGTTATCTTCCAAGCAATGTGTCAGAGGTCTGCCCAATCTCAATGGAAAAACAGACAAGATATGTGGCGATTGCAAGATTGGAAAGCAAACCAAGGCACCTCACAAGGTGGTAAATTCAGCAACAACCACAAAGGTACTGGAACTGTTACACATGGATCTAATGGGACCAGCTCAATCTGAAAGTATTGGAGGTAAGAGCTACATGCTAGTGGTTGTGGATGATTTCTCAAGATACACATGGGTTAATTTCTTAAGAGACAAGACTGAAACATTTGAAACATTTAAAAATCTCAGTCAAAAACTGATAATTGAAAAGAAGTCATTCAATACTAGCATAGTGAGAGTAAGGTCAGATAATGGTACTGAATTTAAAAATGCTGCCTTTGCTAACTATTTTCATGAGCTTGGTGTGTCACATGAGTTCTCAGCTCCAATCAATCCTCAACAAAATGGCATTGTGGAAAGGAAAAATAGGGTACTGCTGGATATGGCTCGAGTTATGCTACATGCTGCAGGTTTAAGTACAAACTTTTGGGCTGAGGCTATTAGTACTGCATGTTATACAATCAATAGTCTTCTTCAGACCAGGTACAGATCAAACAGCTTATGAGTTGTGGAAAGGTAAAAAGCCTAATGTAGGACACTTTCATGTTTTTGGAAGTCCCTGCTACATTTTACGAGATAGAGAGCACCTTGGTAAGTTTGATGCACGAAGTGATGATGGCGTATTTCTGGGATATTCTATGAACAGTCGGGCTTATAGGGTCTATAACAAAAGAACTCGAGTTGTTATGGAATCCATAAATGATAAATGTCTCCATTGATGATCAATGTATGAAACAGGAAGAATCATTTGCAGATACATCATCCACCACCACCTCAGTCACTCCAACATCAAGCAATGAAGTCCTGGCTGATGAAGAGGAGAAGACCGACAGCATCTTTGAACCAGCTCCTACCATGAGAAGAGGCTTCAAGCAAGTTCAAAAAGACCATTCTAATCAGGATATCATTGGCCAGGTATCTGATGGACTGACAACAAGGAGGCAAGCTGCAGCACAGGTAAGTCAGGATGAGGTAAGTCAAGGGAATGCATTATTCTGTTTTATCACTGAAAATCTTCTCTGTATGAATGTCATATCTCATTTTGGTTTTGTGTCTCTAATTGAACCAAAAAATATCAAGGAAGCCTTATTGGATGATGACTGGATTAGTGCTATGCAGGAAGAATTAAATCAATTCACTAGGAATGATGTGTGGTACTTGGTACCAAGACCTAGAAATTGTAATGTAATAGGCACTAAGTGGATCTTCAGAAATAAAAGTGATGAAAAAGGGAATGTAATCAGAAACAAAGCTAGGTTAGTGGCACAGGGTTATTCACAGGTTGAGGGTCTTGATTTTGATGAAACTTTTGCTCCTGTTGCACGATTGGAATCTGTGAGATTACTTTTGTCTGTGGCTTGTCATCTCAGGTTCAAACTGTTTCAAATGGATGTCAAAACTGCCTTTCTGAATGGGATATTGCAGGAAGAAGTTTATGTGGAACAACCTCAAGGTTTCAAAGATCCACATAACCTGGACCATGTATACAGACTCAAGAAAGCCTTGTATGGATTGAAGCAGGCTCCACGAGCCTGGTATGATAGGCTTTCCACTCATCTTGTGGGAAAAGGGTACACGAGAGGATCAATTGATAAAACATTATTTGTAAAACAAGTGAAAACTGATCTTATCATTGCTCAGGTGTATGTTGATGACATTGTTTTTGGTTCTACATCTAAATATCTTGTCAATGAATTTCAATCTGTCATGGAAAGTGAATTTGAAATGAGCATGTGTGGTGAGCTAACCTTTTTCCTTGGACTGCAAGTAAAACAACTTGATGCAGGTATCTTTCTCTCTCAAACCAAATATGCTGAGAATCTCATCATCAAGAAATTTGGCCTTGAATCCAAGAAAGTGGTTAACAATCTCATGAGCACCACTACTAAGCCGAGCGAAGATCCGCATGGAAAATCAATCGATTCCACTCTCTATAGAAGCATGATTGGAAGCTTGCTGTATCTCACTGCCAGTTGACCTGATATTTCCTACAGTGTGGGAGTGTGTGCTCGATTTCAAGCAAATCCCAAAGAATCACACTTGGAAGCTGTCAAAAGAATCATCCGATATATTTCAGGTACAGTTAACTGTGGTATTTTCTATACCTTCGACACTAACGTGGAAATTGCAAGGTATTCTGATGCTGACTGGGGAGGAAACTTAAAGGATAGAAAAAGCACTTCTGGAGGCTGTTTCTTTATTGGGAACAATCTTGTGGCTTGGCACAGCAAGAAACAAAATTGCATTTCCCTATCTACTGCAGAGGCTGAGTATGTTGTAGCTGGGAGTTGCTGCACACAAATGCTTTGGATGAAGCAAATGCTTCATGATTATGGCATCGCTCAAGGTAAGTTGTCTATCTTTTGTGACAACACAAGTGCTATTAACATCACCAAAAATCCTGTTCAACACTCTAGAACAAAGCACATTGATCTTCGATATCACTTCATTAGAGATTTAGTTGAACAAGATATACTCGAGTTGAGCTTTGTGCCCACTGACATTCAGTTAGCTGATCTGTTCACTAAGCCACTAGACACTGCTAGGTTTGAACTATTGAGAAATGCTCTGGGGATCTGTTCTAAGTATTGAGGCACTCTAATGTCTGTCCACTGTCGGGAGAGAAAATTGTGATCTTAGTGTACCTTGACCATTGTCCTTAGTGAATTGCACTATCATCAGTTAAGTGTCCATTGTTATCATGTCTTATTCTGGACAAATAATTGTGTACTCATGTTTAGTCACTTAATCAGGTAACTTTGTTATGCACTTCACTTATAGCTTTATGTGGTGGCATGTTTCTTGTTTCTTGTCAAGAGAGTATCGGTAAAGTAGGAGAACTGCTTAAAATGCTCAGATGATTCATTCCCTCTTCTCAAAGTAATCAGGTCCTAGTTGTGGTGAACTTTCTAGGATTTGTAAGAAACGAGAATGGATAAATATATCCCTCCTCTCAAAGTAATCAGGCCCTGGTTGTGGTGAACTTTCCACGGTTTGCAAGAAACGAGTTGGTTGGTGACCTATGTAAATCAATCGTGAAAATACAAACCACAACTCGAGACCCTCTCAATGGAGCATCCTTGTTATGCTTAGTACCCTAAGATCATCTGGTCTGGGAGCTACTAGAATGTGTCTTGCTACATGAGTTTGTGCCGTTACAAATTAAAGAAGTCTATGACTCAGCTACATTGATCTCTTGGGAACAATGTTTCCTATCTCTCCTAGGATATCTCCTGAGCCGGTTCATATGTCCAGTTCTCCTCCTTCACTTCTCCTCTCTTTCACTAAACCTGTCTCTAAGCCCCACGTACTGCTTATACTCACTTTTGACACAGGTTTACTCCTTAAGGTCTAATAATGAGTACCAATCCTATTTGTTGATAGAATACATCATGATTTATGCTCTCTGTGCTTCAACTATGCTATATTTTCTCCCTTCGATATGACAACTGCATTCATTGCTTTGATACTTAGCAGGGGAATAGATTGTGTTATATAATTGCAGATTACGGGAATCTATATTTTTGTTGGTCTCTCTCCTTGACTGCCAACTGGTTGAACTTAATTTCCTTACTGGTTAAGCATAAGTTGAGGGGGAGAAATTACTTGCATGCGTGTATCTCGGAACCATAACTTGTCATAATTTCTCTCCTTCTTGGAGACGCTATCTCCAACTGGCCTGTCTCTTCAAATTCTCTAACCCTACTGGTTTGATATAAATACCATCTATCATATCTCTCTCGGATTTCACTCTGGTTTGTCTACGTGTGCAAGTTTTTCCAAAACTTCTTCTCTCATCATGGTTCGCACTAAAATCACCTCACGCATTGGTGGACACCGGCGTCTTCCTCCTCCTGAGGAGGGCCGCCAGGCCGCTGCCAGAGCCGGCGTCCTCCATCCTGGCATGCATCGCGAACGGAGCCGCAGCCCTCCTCTTCGTCAATCTCTTCAGACTCAAACTGGCGAGCCTTCTGATGCATCTCATCCTCCTGTTTCTCTGGACAGTCTTCGTGATTCCATCCTGGTGGCTGATTGGCGGATTGCTTGCCTCACTAACGACATGGACGATATGAATTCTCTCCTGGTCCGCACTCATCACTCTCTGACCAACCTCACCAGGGAAATCCGGAACATGCAGCGCCACCCTCCTGGGTTTGGCGCTCCTGGTCCGTCCCTTGCAGTCAAGGAGGCAGAAGCACCGGAGGACAACACTGCTTCCATGGACAGCGAGGAGTTTCAGGATACCGTGACCAAGCTACTGGAGGAATTTGATGTGCCTTTCCATTCAAAGGGGGAGAAGTAAAACAAACTTTTTATTATTATTATTTTCTTTCTGCATTTTAACTTTTGATGGACAAAAATTTTATTTCGTTTATTTTGGTTGTAAGTGCATAAGCACAGACTATTTGGATGCTTATTTTATTTGTTAGGTATTTGTTTTGTCACTTGGATCTGGAAAAGGATGGAAACTGATTCTTCAATCCAAGTGACACCTATTGGTCTACCTTTTGGTTACTATGTTCTAAGTTGAGTTGTGACTATCTGGTATAGTGTATGTGAAGTCTTATTTGCAGGATACAAGATGAAAAGTTGTGTGTTGAATGGGAATGCCCAAAGGGGGAGATTGTAAGTATGTTGGACTATTCTCATTCAACACACACATTCCCAAAGAGATTAGGAAACAAAAGGCTGGTAGGAGATCCGAAGTCGCAAAGGATTAGGAGAATATTTCTCCTGCCTTTCCGGTGACTCAAGGCTATAAAGGAAGATTGCAGAATCGGATCATGAAGAGGAAATCAAGGGAAACATGCTCACTGATCTTAAGATAAAGGTGTCTTTTAATTCATATCATTTTGCATGATTCTAAATTGATTTACAATGCTTTCAATATGCATATCCAATAGAGATTTGATTGCATATTCAAAACAGTTTTAAAACCTTTCCATATTTATCTTATCCGGTGATTAAGAAAAGATTTGATTGAGGGGGAGTCTTGCTCCTCTATATAAGGTTGTTAAACTGATTTATGAAGTAGAGTTTTGGTGTTAGGTATCTTTGGTTGTTTCATGTGTTGCATAGTCTTCATGAATTGATTTCTGGAAAAACTCTCTTTGATATTTACTTTTCTTGTTCTCTGCATTCTTTCTCACATATCATACTTGAGATCAGTGAGTCCTTGATACAAGGAAAAAGGGAAAGATTGATTCGTTGAAGCTTACCAGACATTGAGAGATTTGAGTTTACAGAATAGGCTTTTCAAATTGTATACAAGTTAGCTGTGTTGCTAGTAACGTGGTTGTGTTGAATACTATGACTTGTGATCTGTAACAATTTGATTTAATAGTGGATTTGTTCCTCGTGTTAGCTACGTTAAAAGCCATGCAGTGAAGTTTCCTCAGTGGTGAGGTTTACACTGCGTCAGCAATTCTTGTGTTCTTCTTACTTGAGTTGTTTAATTACAAAGCCTTGTTTGTTATTCAAAAACATCAAGTTATTGTTCCATCTGGTGTTTTCATATCTCTACTGATAAGCTTATGGTTTGTTGGCTTTGAATGAAGATAATTGTCATTCAAAGTTTGATTGGCTTTGACCAAATTCAAATAGCAAACAGATGAGATATATTGCTATTCAAAGCTTTGTCTGGTTTCAAATGGCAAGCAAGAAATGTTAAATTATCTATCCAACAAGGATAACAAAAGCCACCAGAATTTCAAGGCTAAGAATGTGAGTTAGTTGCTGCTTTGATCATATATTCAAATTTGAATTTGAATGAGAGATATTGTCATCTTCAGCTCACACGGTGATCCTCAATTGCCTATAAATAGGCTCTACAACAACAAAGAAAGGGGGGGGGGGGGGAATACAAAAGATACCCAGCAGAGCAGGAAAAACACTACAAAGAGCAGAAAAAAAGAAAGAAAGAAGAAATACAGAGAGAATAAAGAGAAACAGAGAAACAGCTACCAGAGAAAGAAAGCTGCAGGTATACATTTGTCTTCCCTGTGAAGCCTCTCCAATTTGTCCTCTATGTCTTGTGGCCTCCAAAACTCTAATAGGCCGTTCATGAACGACCATTGTTATTAGAGTTCTTTGTCAAAATGACATTGTTGCTGCTCTCAAATTCTTAACGCATTGAAACAAAACGGTTGTTCACGAACGGCCTCGTTTCAATGCTCAAAACTTCTTCCAAATGGCGCTGTTGTGGTTGCTCTCCAAACAAGAAAACAAATTATTAGAATGGAAGTTGTTCATGAACAGCCAAAATTCTATATTTTCTAAAGCTTATTGCATTGAGCAATGGCTGTTCATGAACAGCCACGTGTAATGCGAGAAAGTCTATTGACATGACTCTGGAGATTGGAGCTGCGATAAGACTGAAAAGAAGCAACGGAAGCTGTTGCAAGCTGGCAATGGAAAGTGTATAATTGGTGCATGTTCGAGGAGTTTTGTGATTAACAATCTAAATGGCCAATTCTACCTCCTTGAACGCCATGTATGGCAAAGGTCATCGTATCGGTCAGCTTCAAAATTGTGTCTCTGCACACAGAGGAATGAGAATGAATAGCAAAGAGAAACATGACTAAGCCTTTGCTTCGTGATGGTTGCAGACAAATATGAATGAGTTTAATTCAATTTGCAAGACTACCTTTGAAGCCACGGAAATGTGTCTCTTTTAACTTCTCCAAGTGATGCTTGTGATAACCTTGCTGCCATGACTCTACAAGCTTAGAGCTTAAGGAAGAAGAAGATGAACTCACCGAGAGAGAGAGAGAGTTTCAGTCAAAATATCTGAGAGATTTTCCCAATTAATGAATTAAGTCATTATTACAACCCAAGAGCTATTTATAGTACTCAGAAATAAAGCAACGAAAGAAACGAAAATGAAAACCCTAGTAGCTATTACAGTCTGTAAATCCACATCAGCAATAGATGGCCACTTCATGTATTACAGCTGGACAACATTTTATTGGTTGATTTGTTGACTCCATACTAGACCATGAGCTTCACGTTGACTTGTTAACATCTCCCCTCAATCTCAGTGGGAGATAGCACACTGAGATTGACACAATGCTGCTTAAACACTGGGCTATGAAGACCTTTGGTAAAAACATCAGCAGTTTGACTCTCTGTAGGTACATACTGAAGCAGAAGATCTTGTCTTTGAACTCTCTCTCGGACAAAATGAAAATCGTTATCAAGATGTTTAATCCTTGAGTGAAAAACTGGATTTGAGCATAGAGCAAGAGCAGAAAGATTATCACATTTCAACAAGGGTGGAGCTGGAATCCTGACCTGCAGATCACACAGAATATGTCTCATCCATGAAATCTCTGCTGCAGTATTAGCAAGTGCTCTATACTCAGCCTCAGTAGAGCTTCTAGAAACAGACCCTTGTTTCTTAGATTGCCATGAGACAGGACAATGTCCAAGATAGATGATAAAACCTGTAGTTGATCTTCGTTGATTAATATCTCCAGCCCAATCAGCATCACAGAAGGCATTAATGTAAGCAACACTATTACCAAACTTGTAAAACAGTCCTTTAGACATAGTACCTTGCAAATATCTCAAGATCCTCTTAACCGATGCAAAATGTACATCAGTAGGAGTGGACATGAATTGACATACAGTGTTTACAGCATAAGCTATATCAGGCCTGGTAAATGTCAAGTATTGTAGTGCATCAACAATGCTCCTATAGAGAGTAGGATTTGATAGAGGTGTACCTTTATTTTTGAGAAGCTGAAAATGAGGCAAACACGGAGTATTACACTCTTTGCAAGTTTCTAAACCAGCTTTGGCTATCAACTCCTTTGCATATGTCTCCTGTGATAAGAGGATGCCCTTGTCTTTGTACAGAATATTTATTCCCAGAAAATAGGACAAAGGACCAAGGTCTTTCATGTCAAATACATCACTGAGTTCAGATATAACAACTGACACACCATTTCTGTCAGAACCAGTAATAACTATATCATCAACATAGAGTAGCAGTGCAATAATTCCATTACTTGTGTTCTTAACAAACAAACTCGGATCAGAATGAGAGAACTTAAATCCCAAGGCAGGAAGAAAGTTGGTGAAGTTCTCATTCCAAGCTCTTGGTGCCTGCTTTAAACCATATAGGGATTTCTTAAGCAAACAAACATGATTAGGGTGGATTGGATCAACAAAACCATGAGGTTGATGCATATATACTTCTTCCTTAAGATCACCATGCAGAAAAGCATTTTTGACATCAAGTTGCCTTAATTCCCAGTTATACATCCTTTCAAAAAAAAAAAAAATTCCCAGTTGTACATTGCAGCTAGAGAAATAATAATTCTCACTGTGCTATGTCTTACAACTGGACTAAAGGTTTCATCATAATCCAAGCCTTTTTCTTGACTGTATCCCGGAGCAACCAATCTTGCTTTATATCTTGAAATACTCCCATCTGGATTCTTTTTGATTTTATACACCCATTTACTTCCAACAACATTTTTCCCTTCAGTAAATGGAACCAGTTGCCATGTACCTTGTTTATTCAAAGCATCTATTTCTTCATTCATTGCCATATCCCATTCAGGTATACCAACAGCAGCTTTAAAGCTTTTTGGCTCAACAAGATCATGTATATCAATAACAGCACTGAGACCACTAAAGAAGGACAACTTATCAAGTAAATTGTGTTGAACAACACAAGAGTAAGCACAAAACTCATCAAATGATTTTTCTTTGACTATCCCATTTTTGGCCCTAGTCATCATGGAGTGATTGTTATATGCAAGTGTAGGATCATCAATAAACTGCAATTCTTGTGGGAATATTTGGCCATTCCCTAGTAGTATGATGCTTAGAAATTTCAAGAGTAGTCTCATTTCTATCACTGTTATTCCCATTACTGAGACTGAAACCACTGCCATCTCCAATCACGTTACCTCTACTTGCACCACTTTCACCCTCAATGGTACCATCACTCGATGAACTGGAAGAAGAAAAGCCAGGTATTATACCACTACCCCCCTCATCAGCCAAGACAGGAATACTAGCAGAAGGCTGAGAAACAAAAGGAAGGACAACTTGGAGCTGATCAGAAGAGAGAATAGGTTGCATATGTGGAGAAGGAGGGGAATCCACATTAAAGGCAGAAGTAGAGAAGGAAGGACCAGGGGCAACATGAGAAGCAGGAGCAGTAGCAACACTAGGAGTAGAGGCAGGAGCAGCACTATGAGTGTGAAATGGAAACACTGATTCATCATGAATAACATGTCGACACATCCAAAGTTTGTTTTTCTCAATGTTGAAGCAGAAAACACCTTTGTACCCCAAAGCATATCCCAAAAATACACATCTAGTGGTTCGAGGCTCAAGCTTATCATGACAGTAAGGTAGAAGAAAAGGATAACAGGCAGAACCAAAAATCCTTAGATGACCAAGATCAGGTGCAGAACCAAAAAACTGTATGTAGGGTGAAGACATATGCAAAGATGCACAAGGCATTCTATTTATGAGAAAGGCAGAATGAGCAATTGCATGGTACCAAAAATGTTTAGGCAACTGTGCTGCAGACATGAGGGTAATACAAGTCTCAACAATATGTCTATGCTTTCTTTCTGCAACCCATTTTGTTTTGGGGTATGAGGACAAGTAATGAAGTGCACAATCCCTTTAAGAGCAATAAAATTTTGGAAAGCTTTGCTGTTATATTCACCTCCACCATCAGTTTGAAGAAAAATAATATTGTGCTTGAATTGAGTAAGCACAAAGCTATGAAACTTGACAAATGTGGCAAAAGTATCAGATTTATTGATAAGTGGATAAACCCACACAAATTTGGTACAATCATTGATGAAGGTTACATAGTATTTGAAACCCTCAATGGACAAACAAGGAGCAGGGCCCCAAATATCAGAGTGTACTTTCTGAAAAGGTGTGATAGATTTTGAGACAGACTCAGTGAAAGGTAATCTATGCATTTTGCCACTAAGACAATGAGAACACAGATGAGAGACTTTGTCATTATTAAACTGAACTTGAGACAAAGTCAACATTTTAGACACTATATCCGAAGAAGGATGTCCCAGCCTTTGATGCCAGAGTGAACATTTGACAGCAGCTCTAACAAATGCAGTATGAGTAGGCTGAGAAGGTGGTATGAGTTTTGGGGTTTTGAAAAGGAAAAGACCTTCTCCATTACTCTTTCCTCCGTAAAGAAGGGCTTCTGATGCCTTGTCCTGCACATAGATATCCACATCATCCATGGTAATGAAGCAATGGTTATCTTTGCATAACTTATTAAAAGAAAGCAGATTAACTGCTAAGCTAGGAACATGAAGCACAATATTCAATTTAAAGGTGTGCTTTGCAGGTGTAATGTGTCCAGAACCAATATGCTTAACATGCAAACCTTCTCCATTACCAATAGTAATGGTGTTGCTGGAGTCAAATGGATGAGCAATGGATAGGTTTCTCAGGTCAGAAGTCATGTGATGTGTTGCCCCAGTATCACCAATCCACACCTCAGCATTGTTAGTGCAAGATGAAGATGAAGAACTTGCACCAGTACAACCAGTGTGAGCAGTCATAGCAGTAAGTGAAGCTGGAGGCTCAGAACCTTGATAGGCATAGTTGCTTCTATGATGACAGTTAAGTGCAACATGTCCCTTCAATCCACAAATTTGACACACTACTACTGAGAGATGATCAGAAGGTATATCTCCTCTATAGAAGCAGTTGATAGCAGTGTGTCCCTTCTTGCTACAAATTTGACACTCAGGAGAAACACCAACATTGTTTCTATATTCAGCTCCTTGAGTATTAGCAGGATTCTGAAAGCATTTGCTAGCAATGTGACCTTTCTTATGACAAATGTGACATTCAATGTTCTGATAGCAGTTACTTGCTACATGTCCTTTCTTCCCACAAGTCTGGCACTCCATTCCATTATAACTCTTAAATCCTCCACCACTTGAGTTGTTGTTTTGAGAGAATTTCCCATTGTTGCTCCAGGTCTGAGGTTTAGAGTTGCCATCATTCCATAATGCTTTCCCTTTATCACCATAAGAGCTTGATGCTCCAGAGAATTGTGAGCTGTTGTTGCCTCTATAAGATGAACCTTTTGCAGCCATTGCAGACATTGATACATGAGGTACAAGTTGTGACTCAATATCTTTTTCAGCAGCCAGTAATTGAGCTCTAAAATCTTTCAGAGAGATTGGAGTATCTCTTGCCCAGATGACAGTCTTTATCATTGCATATTCATCCGATAAACCATTCAGTGTGACAACCCCAATATCCTCATCAACAAGTGTTACTCCCACAGAACTCAGCTGATCTCTTGCATGCTTAATGCGTTGAAGGTACTTGTCAATAGTGTCTGCTCCTTTCTTGATAGTTTGAAGATCAGTTTTGAGCTGGATTATGTTAGCTCGGGAGACAGTAGAGAACCTCTCAAGCAATGCAAGCCAAGCCTCATGTGAGGACTTACTGCCAACTATGATTTCCATGATATCATCATCAAGAGTAGCCATTAGAAGGCCAAGTAGAGCTTTATCTGTTTTCTTCCACAGTTTATAGGCCATAGTAATCTCACTAGTAATTTCACCTTCCTCAGTGAGAGCAAAACGAGGTGGACATGGATATGAACCATCAAAGTATCCAAAAAGATCATTGCCTTCAAGTACAGCTTGAAACTGAAAACTCCACTTTACAAAGTTGTGTTCACTCAATCGAACAGTTATTGTGCTTAGCAGAGAGTTGATTTCAGATTGTGACATGGCCATAGCTTCAGAGATTACCCCAAATCAACAGGTTATACAACTTTTATGAAAGATTTTGCTCACAACAAACACAGTTATGTTATCAGTCTATTATGTTATCACAGATCTATAACAAACTTGAAGCTATTTCATCATCAACTTCACAACCAAGAGAATCGAAACATCTCAACAGATTATGCACTTTTGTCAACAATTTTCACAGATCGAAGTAATGAATAGCTAGAATTAGCTGCAGATCTCAACTAAAAATCATCATCTCAAGTATCACAAAATTAGAGAGAGGAATGAGCTCACCAGTAGGTGCCATCACTAAGATCAAGTACTCGACAAGGTATAGAAGCTTGAAAAGTAGAAACGAAGTAGAAATCACAGATCTAGGGTTTCACCTGATGAAGCATACAAGAGCTTAAATGCGGAAGCGAGAGGAAGATCGATCACAACTACTGGTATGAAATAACACACAGGATCAAGAGCCGAAGCTCTGATACCATGATAACATTGCTGCCATGACTCTACAAGCTTAGAGCTTAAGGAAGAAGAAGATGAACTCACCGAGAGAGAGAGAGAGTTTCAGACAAAATATCTGAGAGATTTTCCCAATTAATGAATTAAGTCATTATTACAACCCAAGAGCTATTTATAGTACTCAGAAATAAAGCAACGAAAGAAACGAAAATGAAAACCCTAGTAGCTATGACAGTCTGTAAATCCACATCAGCAATAGATGGCCACTTCATGTATTACAGCTGGACAGCATTTTATTGGTTGATTTGTTGACTCCATACTAGACCATGAGCTTCACGTTGACTTGTTAACAGCTTGCACGTGAATAGAAAAATTAAAAAGAGTTTGGGATTTGTTACACACTTCGTGTGCCAGACTTGAAGAAAGAAACAAAATGCTTAATCAATTAAGCCTCCTTTCTGTGCACACTCAAACTGCAAGTGAAAACAATATAATTGAGGCCAAGATTAATTGGGACTACTTATTTAACGTTGCTGCTCATATGCACCACATCACCATGGCACCTTCCATGACCAATGAGATCATACTCGCAAGTCAAAATAATTGATCTCATTAAACAAAAGGCAAGAACGTGAGGAGGCTTCTGGGACTAGGATTCAAGGCTTCTCAGAAATTGAAAAGAAGCAGATCGACCAATGGCAAAGTGGACACAACATAAATTAATGGTTTGATAAAAACATACAATCATTAATTTCAGAATTTTAAGAAAGTGAAGAGTTCCCGGTGAAAGAAAGAAATGAAATTCTTTAAATCCCGATCCGTTGGGCCTCCTACAAAAGAACTAGAAGCAAGCCCAACCTACCAAGGTTCACTTCAGATCTTGAGTTCCAAATTAAAAACCCGACTCGCCAAAATGACAAGTGATGACTCGGTGTAAAATTCAACTCTTCGTAATGGATGTTCGAACCAACTTCACACTCTTCAGAGTTTCAGGCTTAATCAAGCAATGTGAAGCCCACTTCAAATCATGGGCCCACTGCAAAGCTCAATATATCGGGTCTCCGGATCAAGTCAACAAACACTCTACAATCTGAATGTCTGCAAAAGAAATACATTTGATGGATTCAAGAAACATATACATCCGTCGAACACAAAAGTTGGTACAGAACCCAGAAATACAAATTCCTATGAACTACGGTCGGTTTGATCCCACAATGGGTACGTAGGCAATCTAGCGACCCACTAGATGCAACCACAAATCCAAACAGAATCCCTGACTCCACCAGTCAAATTCATCCAAAACCGAATCCCTGACTCCATCAGTCAAATTCATCCAATCCGAATCCCTGACCTTACCAGTCAAATTCATCCAAACACCAAAAAGGTCAAATCATTCCCAAAATGACCTCACAAATCAAATCCCTGGTTCACTCACACCAAATTCGTCCAAACACTATTCTCATTCCAAAAAGCAATACCCTCCAATGGGTCATTCACTCATTGGAATTCTTGAACTAGGAGTGGCTTGATCCCTCTCCAAGGGTACGTAGGCAGCTCATTCAAATATCCGGATGCAGCCGCAAAAACAAACAAACACACATCCACAATTGGTTTCTTCATAAATGGAATCAAAGGGTGTTTCCCTGTAACAAGGGATTGTAATTAAGAGACACATTCTGTCTTGAATGGGTCGAACCCGAAATAATTAAAACTCTGTTCACTAAATGAATACGAGTGAAATTATGTTGGATGACATTCTCGCTCACTATGTGCAATATTTTTCCTCAACAGGGAGTGCAAAGGAATCTTCTGTCGCTTCTGATGGAGAGGAATCGAAGTCAAACCTAAGAGGAAGAACGAGCTTGCCATGCAATTAACAATAATGAATACTTCGAACTCCAGCTCTTGAAATTGAAGAACTCAAGTTATGGGAAAGGAATCTTCTGTCTCTTCTAGCTCCGAGAGTGCAAAGGAATCTTCTATCTCTTCTGATGGAGAGGAATCAAGGGAATCTCGGTTGGGTTGTTGGTAATGTATGGGATGTTGCTCTGGGTTGCTGCTGGGTTTGTTGCTTTGGGTTAAGGTTGCTGCTGGGTCGCGAGAGAGCTAGGAGCGAAAATGTATTTTTGATGCTTTGACTAAGTGTAGGGAAAAACACGGGCTTGTTGGGGCATCAATTTGATAAGTTTATGTTGTAACAAAAACATTTTTGGACACACAAGGAGAAGTAATTTCTCTGTTTCATTCAGACAACATAAATTTGTTGTCTTATTTTTTTAACTGAAAGTGACTGTATATTCATACAACAGTTATCTGTTGTCTGAATTTTTCAAAGATGGAAAAAATAAACTAGTATGAATTTTCATGTTATGCAGACAACACAATTTAGTTTATATGTTGTCTAAAAAACTTTAAAAAATGTCAGACAACAGAAAACAAGCTTTATGTTGTTTGAAACGTGTCGTCTTATGCACTTATTGGCATAGTGTTGTAAATCGTATTATATATCTAGACTTTTATAATTCATTCAACTAGTTGTTAGGCTTAAGATATTCTTGACTAGTCTTTAGCCACACTAAAATAAGCTCACACTTTCAAGTTATTGGCATAGTGTTGTAAATCGTATTATATATCTAGACTTTTATAATTCATTCAACTAGTTGTTAGGCTTAAGATATTCTTGGCTAGTCTTTAGCCACACTAAAATAAGCTCACACTTTCGATGTGCAGCTATGCCGTATATTTTGTTGAATGGATTTAGGTATATGCATATCGAAGATACCTGAATATTCAAAACAAGATCACTCACCATGAAGACACGGAGAATATTGACTAGTCTTATACATTTTATTAAATAACAAGAGTCTCATCTAACCATATAATTTTTTTCAATGAAAAACTAGTAAATTAAGTTAAAGAATGCAACACAACATGCGTTTTTGATTAAATATGGTCAATCCGTATTTAACTCCAATTAAGACGCATAAGTGAGTCTATATATATCCTCTACGATTTAACTAATATCTGAGGAAATTCACCCACCTTTTGACAAGTAGTTCAAGTGCATACATCATTGTAAAAGTCGATATTATTCTAATTATGCTCAACCACAAAAACAAGAGCAGCTCAAGATCGTAGACCTATATATAGGGGGAATCAAGAGAGGACCTCTTTACTTTAAGAATTGAGGATTTTTACTATCTTACACTAGTATGACCTAATTCAATTATTTCTATTGAAAGTCACAATGAATATAATTGATTTATTAGCTTGATTACATGAGACTAATTGTTGGGATTTTATTGTAATTGATAGGTTACAAATCTGGCAATTAATATTGTCATATCTTGTTGTAATTATAGGCTGATTGTATAGAATGATTCTCAGCCTCTAGAATTTTCTTTTCCTTTGTATATAATTATAACACATTCTACTAAACATATATGAAAATATAGAGAATCATTCTCTGCAATTTTTATTCTCAATCAGCATTTTTAACATGGTATCAGAGCTCCGATCTTGGTTGCTCTAGACATTTTCACCTTTTGAAAGTTATTCTATTATCTTAGCTATTCAGCATGGCGAATCACTCAAAGCTTTCGAGAAGTGCCCTTATTTCCAAGTTGAAGTCTATTTGGGAGGAACTGGTGTTCAACAATGATATTCCACCTTGCACATGTGGAGCTATAAAGAATCTCATGGAGGTCGAGCCAATTCAATCAGATATAGAAAATGGTACATTCTTTCCATCTTGTCATTCCGCTCGCTCTTTATCACAACAATCTCAAGATTGGATTATTGATAGTGGTGCAACCGACCACATTGTGTCATCACCCAAATTCTTTGACAAATCATCATCAAAATCTTCTTTTGTCAACCTACCCCATGGTTCTAGCGTAGGTATCACTTCTGTTGGGTCAATAGAACTCAATTCAAATTTGCCTATTAACAATGTTCTTTGCGTGCCATCCTTTCGAGTCAATTTACTTTCTGTTAGCAAATTAACTCGCCAACTCCATTGTACTATCCTCTTTCACCCAGATTTTTGTGTTTTACAGGATTTGGCAACGAAGAAGGTGATTGGCATAGGGAAGCATCACAATGGCTTGTACTACTTGTCCCAAAACACCGCAGTCCAACCACCACCCGTAACACATAATGTCTCTATTACCCATGATTTGTGGCATCGTCGTCTTGGTCATCCATCTACCGCACCATCCCAATTTTTGGAAAAATCAACATCTGGTATAACTTTTGACTTTAACTCTCATTGTGATGTGTGTCCCATGGCTAAACAAACTCGGTTGTCCTTTCCTTTAAGTTCTATTTCAACAAGTGCACCTTTCGATTTAATACATTGTGATATCTGGGGTCCACATCGAGAGCCTTCTCACACTGGAGCTCGTTATTTTTTAACCATTGTTGATGATTTTTCACGATACACTTGGATTCACCTCATGCATTTTAAATATGAAACCCAAGGGTTGTTAAAAACCTTCATTTCGTTTGTCAAAACTCAATTTCAGCGTAATGTCAAACAAATTCGTGCTGATAATGGTGCTGAGTTCATTTCTATGCGTTCATTTTTCAATGATTCAGGAATTCTTTTTCAACATTCTTGCACCTCAACGCCCCAACAAAATGGTGTTGTTGAGCGCAAACATCGTCATCTTCTAAATGTTGCCCGTGCTTTGCGCTTCCAAGCACATCTCCCTTTAACTTTTTGGGGAGAGTGTGTCCAAACAGCTACATATATTATTAATCGTTTGCCCACATTACTTCTTTCAAAACGTTCACCTTTTGAAGTACTTTACCAAAAAGCACCTGAGTACCAACATTTCCGTGTATTTGGTTGTTTATGTTATGCAACTAACCCAAAACCTTCTCAAAAGTTTGATTCACTAGTCAGAAAATGTATTTTTGTGGGCTATCCTTTGGGTCAAAAGGCTTACTGGTTGTATGATTTAACATCTAAAACAATTTTCTCTAGTCGTGATGTTGTTTTTCATGAAAATCTGTTTCCTTATTCCACCATGCCACACGACCTACGCGATGATGCAACGTTACCGTTACCTGTACCTGATGTCTCTCAACCATCTTCTACCATCACTCTACCTCCACATACAAATCCTCCTACCACTACTTCACCTGCAGATCCTCCAATTATCATTTCATCCACAGATCCTTCAACTACAAATCCTCCTACCATCACTCTAAATGAATCCCTTCCCAATGAACCCACACCTACCATTTCTCCAAATGAACCTTCAGACCCATCACCACCTCCTTCTGAAGTTGTTCCCCGCCGTAGTACCCGTGAGCGTCAACCATCAGTACTCCTCCGTGATTTTCATTGCTCACAAGTTATTTCTGATGCTCCTAGGTCAACATCTTCTTCGGGGTCAGGTACTCGTTATCCTTTATCCCATTTTATTTCATATGCTGCTTTATCTCCATCTCACCGTTCCTTTGTTGCTAGTATTTCTAGTCTTGTCGAACCAACAACCTTTTCTCAGGCTGAGCTTGATCCTAACTAGAGGAAAGCTATGCAAGCAGACCTTTTGGCTCTTGAACAGAACAAAACTTGGACACTTACCTCCTTGCCCCCGGGAAAAAATGCCATTGGTTGCAAGTGGGTGTACAAAATCAAATACAACTCTGATGGCTCCATTGAACGCTACAAAGCCCGTTTAGTTGCCAAAGGGTATACTCAGAAGGAAGGACTAGATTATAAAGAGACATTTGCTCCTGTTGCCAAACTTCCTACTGTCAGATGCCTCTTAACTATTGCCTCCGTTCGCAATTGGCCATTGCACCAACTTGATGTTCAAAATGCATTCCTCCATGGTGACTTGGTTGAAGAAGTTTACATGGTCCCACCTCCAGGTCTACGTCGACAGGGGGAGAACATGGTGTGTCGACTCAACAAATCTTTATATGGGTTGAAACAGGCATCTCGCAATTGGTTTTCAACATTTGCACATGCCTTACAAAATGCAGGGTTTCGACAATCAAGGGCAGATTATTCATTATTCACTCGGTTACATGAAAATTCATTTACAGTTGTTTTGATTTATGTTGACGACATGATCATTACAGGGAATGATGAATCTGCCATCCATAATCTCAAAAATTTCCTGAGTAACAACTTTCGCATCAAAGACCTTGGAAATTTGAAATATTTTCTTGGTGTGGAAGTTGCTCGTTCTAAGAAAGGCATTGCTATCTCCCAAAGAAAATATACTCTTGATCTTCTTGATGATGCTGGTTTACTTGGTGCACGTCCAGCAAAATTTCCTATGGATCAGAACTTGAAATTGACTGCAACAGATGGAGAGATTCTCAAAGACCCTTCACGATATAGAAGGTTGGTTGGTCGTCTCATTTATCTCACAGTCACAAGGCCCGACATCACATATTCAGTTCATATCCTCAGTCAATTCATGCATCAACCTAGAAAACCCCATTTTGAAGCAGCATTACGAGTTTTAAGATATCTAAAAGGCACACCAGGTCAGGGTTTATTGTTTCCATCACAAAGTTCTTTAAAGCTAAAAGGTTATTGTGATGCAGATTGGGGTGGTTGCCCCACAACAAGGAGATCAGTTTCTGGTTATTGTGTTTTCCTTGGTGATTCTCTTATCTCTTGGAAATCCAAGAAACAAAGTGTTGTATCTCGCTCATCAGCAGAAGCAGAGTATCGTTCTATGGCCTCTGCTACTTGTGAGCTCACTTGGTTGAAATATCTTCTTCAAGATTTACAGGTACATCATCCAGAACCTGCAAGCTTGGTTGGTGACAACCAAGCTGCTCTATATATAGCAGCAAATCCTGTATTTCATGAGCGCACTAAACACATTGAAATGGATTGTCATGTTGTTCGTGAAAGAATTCAAATGGGAGTGATTGCAACAGCCTATACGCCATCTACCCAACAAGTTGCAGACATATTTACCAAGCCCCTAGGTGCTACGCTTTTCCATTCACATTCACGCAAGTTGGGCATTTTGGACATTCATGCTCCAACTTGAGGGGGAGTATTGAAAGTCACAATGAATATAATTGATTTATTAGCTTGATTACATGAGACTAATTGTTGGGATTTTATTGTAATTGATAGGTTACAAATCTGGCAATTAATATTGTCATATCTTGTTGTAATTATAGGCTGATTGTATAGAATGATTCTCAGCCTCTAGAATTTTCTTTTCCTTTGTATATAATTATAACACATTCTACTAAACATATATGAAAATATAGAGAATCATTCTCTGCAATTTTTATTCTCAATCAGCATTTTTAACAATTTCAACTAGGCCTGGCAACGTGCGGGTATAGTGCGGGTACGGTGCGGGTTGTTAACGGACCGGGTTTTTAACGGGCCGACCCGATAAAAACCCGTTAAGTTAACGGATTTTTCGGGCTAAACCCGGCGGGTTTGCGGGTTATCCGTTGGAACCCGTTAAAAACCCGTTAACAGATTTTTTTTTTTTTTTTAATGCGACAGCAAACTTCAGTTTTCCTGATTTTAAGCAACATTATAAACCACAACATCATCTTTATTAAGTACAGAAACTTTATATAATCTAAAGTGAACTGACATTCGCTCAATTTCATGAATAAGATGACTAGCTCTAGTATTAAAACTAATCCAGCATCTAAGTTGCCTTCCAAATTCAAATGTCAAAGCTAACCGATTTCACATATTGAGAGGAACAAATAGCCTTCCATGACTGCTTTCAGAAGTCACAAACAAGAGTAATAGAGAATAAATTAAACCCAGTTCAAACCCGAAAACAATAAATTAAACCCAAGCAAAACAACAACAATCCACATCCCATCAAACCCTGTTCACCAATAACATTACCCTCCAACAAAAACAAAAAAAAAGACTAAAAATTTTCACCAGAATTGACCACCAGACACAGACCCAGAATCAAACTGAATCAAAAGAAGAAGAAGAAACAAAGCAAAAACCGAGACTAAAGAGAGAGATCAGAGATGGTACCTTCAGAACCCAATCCCAGCTCAGATTCTCTCACTCTGAAATTGTGGGTTTGGATGAAGAAAGAGAGATGGAGTCATGGAGTTTACGAGAGAGGCAGAGAGTGGATTGCTGAAAGAAAGAGGCAGAAAGGGTTTTAATTTTCAGAAATAACTTAACGGGTTCCGACGGGCCGAACGGGTCTAGCACGGCACGGCCCGTTAATTTACGGGTTTTTGGCATGCGGGCTTTTCTCAGCCCGGATTAATAATTGGACGGGTTCGTGCAGGCTTTTTCCGTGCGGGTTTCGTGCGGGTTTGCGGGTTGCGGGTTTAAATGCCAGGCCTAATTTCAACCATTGATCATTTACATTTCTATGCAAGAATTGTATATACAAAAAGAGTTTTTCTATTGGAACTTCCAAATTTACTCACTTGACCTTTATGCTTTTTACACCTCTTATCAAATCTTCAAATACTAAATTTACTCACTAAACTTCCTCAAATAACCTCACTCATATAATTTGCAAACAAATTATTATCTTTAAAATAAAAAATTTAGTCATTTCAATGATTTAATCACTCTATAAATCTTAACTAAATATACATTTCTTAATCAAACTTGAGTTTCAAAAATTAATGTCTAATCAATAAGAAAATGCCATGAACTATTATGTTTTTTTAAAAAAAAAAATTTCTATTTTAGCTGTGCAAAAAAAAAAATGAGGAAATCATTTATTTTTATTCTCAAAAAAAAAATCATTCGTTTTTTAATGTTTATTTTTTTCTGTATTTTTTGTACCATATGTGGAAAGACCAGTTTTGGTTTTAAATTGTTTGATTTGGTTAGGCCCGGGAAAAGTTAAGTAGGGATTGTGCCTCCCTAGGGTGAAAGACCCAAAACCTGATCAGGATCCGCTTGTACGGGGTGTGCTCGGTGGCCTTAATATGAGCAATGGGCTCTAACCGGAAAAATAAGGATTTTCAAAGATTTTTGTTGGAATTCGAGTCAAGAGTTTTGAATTATTGTTGCTGGAAGTTGCAGTTAAGGAAAGAAAAGGATTTCTGGACTTTGGTTATAGTAAACGAAGCTAAAAGGCTTCATGGTCTTGTTGCCCTTTTGCTAGATTTACGACGAGTTTTATTTTTCCAACGTATTTGAATGTTTATCAAGAAAGCTTTGGATTTCCAGCTTGTTCTCCTTTTCTTGCTCAGTTATTTGTGGAATTGATTTAAGTTGAATGGTGTTTATGAATTGAAGCAAAGCTTTGAGTCTCATTGTGGCAGTGATTTCTTTTTAAATATTGCAGCAGCAACTTCTAAGCGTAATTTCTTTTGCCTCTAATTATTCCCTTGTACACTCCAGGAACACTAACAATATATATTGTCTCTCCCTTCACATTCCAATTCAAGTGCATTCTAAATTAGAATCTTTACTATACTGATCTTTTTTCCATAAATCCTTTTCTTTCCTTAACTACAACTTCCAGCAACAATAATTCAAAACTCTTGACTCGAATTCCAACAAAAATCCTTGAAAATCCTTCTTTTTCCGGTTAGAGCCCATTGCTCGTATTAAGGCCACTGAGCATACCCCGTACAAGCGGATCCTGATCAGGTTTTGGGTCTTTCACCCTAGGGAGGCACAATCCCTACTTAACTTTTCCCGGGCCTAACCAAATCAAACAATTTAAAACCAAAACTGGTCTTTCCAGGAACATTTTGTTTCTCCAAATGAAACTGAATATTCAAGGAGTTTCAAAGTAACACTTGATCAACATTGCTATCGACATACCTTTAACAAAAGGAGATATAGGATTCATAAGACTGGAAATAAGGTATTTCAAAGAATAAGACTTTGTTTTCAATAAATCAACAACGGAAAAGATGGTTAAATTCATGTTTGACCCAAACCTCTATAAGGAATTTCAGCATTTCAAGGAAAAACTTAACAATGCAAAATCAATATATATAACATCGTTGCAGCAACCAAAACTTTGGGAAGGAGAAAACGAGACTACGTACTAATATGGTTTCTTTCATACCAATGTCGAAAGACCAAAGACCAAGTAAAGAACATTATCGACTCGCAGGAGTCTTTACTAGTTGGAGAATTACTAATCATTGAAGATCAAGAAGTAATAATCAAGGACAGCAAACAACGGTTTCTTTATGAACAACTACCAACCATGATTAAATAAAAGATTGAAAAAGGAAAGAGGCTCCAATAAGAAGCATATGTAAAAGGAATCAGCTTTTCTGGTTTTGATAGCAAAACGCCCAAGTAACTGCATAATTTCTTGTCTTCCAGAAATCATTGTTAAAAGCTTTTACTCAACTCAAAATTTGATTTCATACAAAACTGGAAGACCAAAATATAATGATAATAAGAAGCAAGGACGTTTGGTACTTCAAGTTTGTTTACCCAACATATAATCGCAGATCAAAACAAGGTAAAACTCCACATGGAGACATATGTAGCAGTATGAAGACAAACAAGATTCCACCGAGTTGTGATCATAACAAAATCTTATAAGAATTCGTAGAGAAAACATCTCATATCAATCACACCCAATACATACTAGATTAGAATCTAAGCTATAAGGAAGGTTTTGTTTTCCCTACCTCAAGCCTTAGATTTCCGCAGCTAATAAAGCCAATCAACTGCTACATACGGCAACCCAAATCCAAATGCTAACACCCACTCTATAATCAGCAATTCCAACCACCTAAACCAAATTTTCGACAAAATTATACCCAAAATCAAAGAAAGGCAGAAACAAAAGGAGTGGGTTTTAGAAGATGGACAATTCGACTTACTGGAGATAGCAGCAAGTAACCAAGGAATTTCAATTCGAGGTCAGTGGGTTTCACAGCAATCTCTCTGAAGCTATTGGAAAAGTGTAACTTTTGACCTTTGGGTGAGTGAATGGAGGTCAGTCTTTGAGGTGCAAGGCAAGAAGCGGTGGAAAAGGAAGTAGGAATGATGTTTATCGTTGAGAAAAAAAAAGGCACAGGAATGAACAAGTAAATAACACGTGTTGTCTATTTAGATTGTGACTAGGCTTCTATACCCACACAGATATGTCTAAAACAAAATAAATTAAATAACCAACCATAGAGACATAAATCTGAAACAAACCAATCCTAGTCAGCGAACAACACACACAAAAGAGAAGGACAAAGAAACAATGCGGTAACACAGCCTAGTTCTGAAGTGAGGTCGTCACTTATTTAAATATATATATATTTTTTTTTTCTATTTTAGCTGTGCAAAAAAAAATGAAGAAATCATTTGTTTTTATTCTCAAAAAAAAAAATCATTCATTTTTTAATGTTTATTTTTTGTTTCTGTATTTTTTGTTACCACATGATTAATTATTTAAATATTTTTAGTGTCTTTTTTTTTTTGTAAATATAATGGATTGTCTTAGATTTAGGTCATAAATCATAAGAGGATTTATTTTGTTTTCCCTCACCAATATGTGTTCAACATATATATCATACATTTTTATGTTACATGATCTTAATCATATTTTCAATTCTTATTAAATATATATGAATGCTTTAATGAGTATGTAGTGAAATTGGAAAATGAAAATAGATAGGGAATACAATCTAATATTATTGAATTGGAAAGTCTACATAAAATAAATATAATATTTTTTTGGTATAATTATTGTCCTTAATAGTCATTTTATAGTAGGTTATATATGTCATTTAATAATTCATAATAGAGTGAGGTCAAGTGAGCAGATTTGGAGGTCCCAATAGAAACTCTCATACAAAAAATCAACAAAATCCATAATAATTTGGTCATTGAAAATTATGTAAACAAATATAGTCTGTTAGCTTCAATTAAAACGAACATTGCACTAATCAAATGGTTAAATATTTTCCAATTTGGCTAATTTTTTGTAGGATTCATATTGTTGGAGAGGAAAGATCCCACATTGGAAAAGTGACAAATAAAATATAACTTATAAGTGGGTGGATCTCACCTAATTGTACCGAGGCCTTTTGTGATTAAAACTCAACACCTAATGGGTGGTTAAGTTGGGACAATATCGGTACAATGGTGGGCCACGGGCCATGCTTGTCGCTGTTTAACAGGGTATCAGAGCGGGTCCTTCTCCAATTGCGTCTCCACGTAGGCACGTATCATGAGCCCAAATTGGGGTTCCTTGTATTGCCATCGAAATTACCAAGTGTCCAATGTGGGCCTTGGATTGTATTGACCAAGTCTCCGATATGAGACTTGTGTCCCAATTTCCAATGGAAATTGGATTAATTAATTTCACGTGCAGACCTAGAGTTAGGTTGCACGTGAGGGGGCGTGTTGGAGAGGAAAGATTCCACATTGGAAAAGTGACAAATAAAATATAACTTAAGTAGAAAAGAATACTTCAATTCAGGGTTAATTTGATAATTCTATTCATCCCACAATGGGGGTATATATACAAGTACAAAGGAGTAGTCTAACTCTAATAGGAAACAATCTTTCCATAATTATAGGATATTCTAATTAAATAAAATCCTAATTACATACAGATTTACAACGATTCTACACTCCCCCTCAAGTTGGGGCATAGATGTCTATCATGCCCAACTTGTCAACCGAGCTGTCAAATACCTTCCTTGACACTCCTTTAGTAAGAACATCAGCTAATTGCTCCTCTGAGTTTACAAATGGAAAGCGAATAACCTTTCTGTTAAGATTTTCTTTAATAAAATGACGGTCAACCTCCACATGCTTTGTTCTATCATGCTGAACTGGATTATGTGCAATCTCAATGGCAGCTGTATTATCACAATGCAAATCCATAGGCTTTTTAAGCTTGTAACCCAGGTCCTTCAAGACATTACGAATCCACAATATTTCACATACTCCTTGTGCCATACCTCGGAACTCAGCTTCTGCACTTGATCTGGCAACGACTTTTTGCTTTTTGCTACGCCAAGTGACAAGGTTCCCTCCAACAAAAGTGAAGTACCCAGATGTAGAACGTCTGTCAGTTTTATCACCAGCCCAATCTGCATCTGTGTACCCAACAACTTCCAATTCATCTTTTTTCTGAAACAGTAACCCTTTACCTGGCGCCCTCTTCAAGTACCTCAAAATACAAAAGACTGCATCCATATGCTCTTCACTAGGACAATGCATAAATTGACTAACAACACTCACAGCATAAGCAATATCAGGTCTAGTATGTGAAAGATAAATCAACCTTACTACAAGACGTTGATACCTCCCTTTATCAGTTGGAACTTGATCAGGATAGATAGCAAGTCTGTGATTCATCTCAATGGGTGTCTCGATGGGTCGGCAGTCCAGCATCCCCGTTTCAGCAAGTAAATCAAGAACATATTTCCTCTGTGAAAGTGAAATCCCCTTCTTAGACCTTGCAACTTCAATACCCAAAAAATACTTCAGTTGTCCCAGATCCTTTATTTCAAACTCCTTTGACAAATACTTTTGCAATTCATTTATCTCTTTCGGATCATCCCCTATAACAATCATGTCATCAACATACACAATAAGAGCTGTAATCTTACCATTCTTGCGCTTGATGAACAAGGTATGGTCAGAATTGCTCTGTCTGTATCCAAAGACTTTCATGGACTTTGAAAATCTTCCAAAACAAGCTCTTGGAGACTGCTTCAGGCCATACAAAGACTTCTTCAATTTACACACCTTGCCAACATCACTTGGGTAATTCTTAACACCTGGGGGCATATCCATGTACACTTCTTCCTCCAAATTCCCATTAAGAAACGCATTCTTCACATCAAACTGGTGCAAGGGCCAATCTTTGTTTGCTGCAAGTGAGATTAGAAGCCGGACAGTATTAATCTTTGCCACAGGTGCAAAAGTCTCCTCATAATCAATCCCATAGCGTTGTGTATATCCTTTGGCAACCAACCTCGCCTTGTATCTATTAATAGTTCCATCTGCATTAAGCTTCATAGTAAATACCCAACGACATCCTACAGTCTTCTTTCCAATCGGCATAGGTACTAGCTCCCATGTTACATTTTTCTGAAGAGCTTCCAATTCTTCATTCATCGCCTTTGTCCATTTTGGATCCGTCAATGCATCCTGCACGTTACTAGGAATAGATACAGTAGATAATTGATCAACAACAAGTGCATGTGACCCAGAAATCCTATGGTTAGACATAAAATTAGCTATAGGGTATTTAGCTTTGGCTTTAATATCTGGTTCATATTGTTTCTTAGGAATTCCCTTGGTAACCCTTTGTGATTTCCTAGGTTCGACACTTTCTAACCCAGAAGACTCATTAAAGTTTAGAGGTACCTGAGGTGGATCATTCTAACCGGGATCTTCAGTTGGTGATGAAGAAGGGGGAATATCTTGTGTGTGAGCTTCGGATACGTCTTGATTTTGATTCAAACTATCCAGAAAAGTCGTCTCTTCTGTCTCAGAATTCACAACGCTCTGTTCGGCAGTTTCGGCAGTTGCATTCTTTGTTTCGGAATTTACAACACTCTGTTCGGCAGTCGCATTTTCTGTTTCGGAATTCACAACACTCTGTTCGGCAGTTGCATTTTCTGTTTCGGAATTTCTACCTTCAAATCGTTCCTCCAAATTTTCCAAGTCTTCAAAGGCATCAAAATCAATAATCGACCAAGGATTCCCTTCACAACCTCTCTCCCCCTGAAGGGAAGACTGAGAAGCTCCCCCTGAGTAATAAGGCTCGGATTCACGAAAAGCAACATCAAGAGAGATATGTATAGTGCCAGTAAGAGGATCATAACATCGATAACTCTTTTGGAAGTCAGCATAACCAACAAATATACACTTACGGGCACGGGGATCAAGCTTGCTTCGTTGAGGCTTGGGAATATGAACATAAGTTGTGCACCCAAACACCCGGGGCTCCAAATTAGGCATAGAAGGGATGGTCAAAAGTGTATGAAGCTTCTGATGAGGATTCTGAAACTCAATCACCCGTGAAGGAGTACGGTTGATAAGATATTCTGCTGATTTCACTGCTTCTCCCCAATAGGACCGAGGTACATTCATGCCAAACAAGGAAGCACGAACAACTTCCATCAACTGCCTGTTCTTCCGTTCTGCTAAACCATTCTGTTGAGGAGTATAAGAATTGGAGGTTTGATGACGAATTCCATGTAACCGGCAAAACTTAATCATAGGGCCATTCACAAACTCTCCACCATTGTCAGACTGAAACACTCTGATGGATTGTTGATACTAAGTTGCCACCATTTTGTGAAATTCGGTAAACATTCCAAATACATCATTCTTATTCTTCAGTAATGACACCCATGTCATGCGAGTGCAATCATCAATAAACGTTACAAAATACCGAGCTCCAGAAAGAGAAGGAATTTTCGCAGGACCCCAGACATCAGAGTGAATCTTCATAAAAGGAACATGACTTTTATTAAGACTTGGTGAATATGAAATACGGTGACTCTTGGCCAGTTCACAAATGTCACAGTGGAAATCCAAATCACTAACAACTGAAAACAAATGAGGTTGCAGCTTCTTAAGATAAGTAAAGGATAGATGACCTAAACGGCGATGCCATAACCATACAGCTTCCTTCGCATTCTCTACCCCGTTGATCTGATTAGCTTGTCCCAAAAAATGCTTCTGTTTCTTTCCAGTCTCTGTTAGATCCAGATAGTATAATTTCCCCCTTCTAACACCATAACCAAGAATCCGTCGAGTCAGAATGTCCTGAAACACACAGAAAGACGGATAGAAGGTCACAATACATGCAAGAGCTAAAATAATTTGACCAACAGACAGGAGATTATAAGCTAGTGATGGAACAACTAAGACAGATTCAAGGGTTAAGGTATCAGATAAAGCAATAGAACCTTCTCCGATGACAGGAGTTGGAGTACCATCAGCAGTAGAGACAACGGTTTGAGGGGAACGTCTAAGGTTTTTCACAAGACTTGGGTCATTGGTCATATGGTCAGATGCACCTGTATCAATTATCCATGTACTATTAAAAGTAACCTTACCATTCATACCTGACTGCGCTACATTAGCGGAGGCATTGTCTAGGTAAACTTCCTCTGTAATAGCAACAGCGGTCTTGCCCGGATTCTTTCGCGGTTTCTTGGTGAAGTCCCACCAATCAGGGTAACCAATCACTTCATAACACCGCTCCTTTCTATGACCTAATTCCCCACAGATAATGCACCTTTTGTTTGCATATGGATTTGGTTTATGTAGAGGACGGCGTGGAGAATGTCCTGAGAAGCCTGGAGGAGGACCCTGTCTGCGTTGATCCATAACAGTAAATTCGGTAGTTGCAGAATGCCCCATAGATTGTTTCTGTGATTGCACCATTGAGGAATTCAGAATTTTTGCAGGATTGGATTGTCTAGGGTTTCAAGATGGATATGAATGTTTTGGAAAAAAAAAAGTTTTTTTTTTCTTCTTCTTTTTTTCGAAAAAAGGTAGGGTGATGGTACGTGGTTTGAAATTCAAGATGGTTTGATTTCAACGGTGGTGGTACGCAGCGGTTTGTGGTGTTTTTTGGGATTCAGGATTCAAAGGATGCAGTGCAAGTTCAAATGATTGAACCCGCTCTGATACCAAGTAGAAAAGAATACTTCAATTCAGGGTTAATTTGATAATTCTATTCATCCCACGATGGGGGTATATATACAAGTACAAAGGAGTAGTCTAACTCTAATAGGAAACAATCTTTCCATAATTATAGGATATTCTAATTAAATAAAATCCTAATTACATACAGATTTACAACGATTCTACAGTCTTCTCTTGATCCCCCCTCCCCCCTCTAATATGTGTGTGTGTGTAGGGAGTGAAATTTACACTCCTCATTTTACAATCCACACTCCATGTTTCATTTTTCAATAACTTTAAATTTGTCTTTAGTGACTTGAATTTTGTCTCATTGTCAAAATTTCAACAAAAAAAAATAAAATAAATGAGTCTGGATTCTAAAATGAGAAGTGTAGTTTTCACTTCCCTATATATATATATATGAGAGATTTTTTTTTTTTTCAGCCATTTTAGCGGCTCTTTTGTAGAACTCACTTTTTTAATCACAAATCTATATCTCGACCGTTCAGCTTTTAGGTTTGGATAAATAGATCAATCCTGCAAATTTTCATCCAAATTGGTAATCCTGAAGGTACTAAATTAAATCAAATTAATGGACGAACCAAATCTGTTTAACATAAACTGTTCATGTTTATAATGGTAAATCACACTTATGAATGCCTTAACGATTTTCAGTCTAAATGAAAATTTGCATAAATGATCAATTCATAAAGACCTAAAAACTGAATTATCGAGATGCCGACATTGATAAAAAAGCAGGTCTCACGAAAAATCTCTTAAATGACAAGAAAAATGAATCCCTTAGTGGAATGGCCCTTTATAGGGAGGTATAGTGAATTAATTGAATTAAAGAGATTAACTTAAAAAAAAAAAAAATAGTTGTTGTAGTTTTTGGGTAGAACTCAAGTATCATCGACCTCATCAAAATTCGAATTTCAACTTCACCCCACATAAAAACGAACCGAAGATCAAATTTGTATCTTTACTAATTAAAATAGGTAGCTAGATGCCACAAGAATATGAGCCATGAAATGGGAGCAGATCTGTGCTCGATCTCATAATTGCTAAAATGGGAGAGGAGCATATATGTGCCTTGGAATAGGAGATGAGCCTTGAAGACGGTTTTGCAATGCCAGTAGATATCCAGTGGCGGATTCAGGATTGGAACCTTGGGCGGGCTGGATTTCTTAAAAAAAAAAAAAAAAATATTATGGAGAATCTCGACGGTGCGAGAGAATTTTATTAATTTAAAAAAAAATGTACACCTAGTCAGGGGGGGACGTAGTGAGCCTTACCCCTCAAATGCATATCTATACAAAACTAAAAAACAAAATCAACAACAAAATAAACGTGCAATGCAATACAAGAACCTAAACTAACTAAATCTAACTCTACGAGTTCCATAAGCTTCAAACTCTTTGATCACCGATTCATTGTCAATAGATTCAACATATTCCTTCTCAATGTGAAGGACCATACAATCACCAAGAAACTCATCTTCCATCTTGTTTCTAAGTTTATTCTTAATGATGTTCATAGCTGAAAATGCCCTTTCAGTGGTCGCCGTAGAAACAAGAATAGTCAAAACTAGACAAATCAATCTATAAAGCATAGGGAAAAATTCTGACTTCCTTGTTTGAACCAACATTCTGCACAAATCAGAAATGGATTCCAAATTCTGAAATTTTGGATCACTACGCATATCCTTCTCATAATATGCACACTCTAATTCTAGAGCAAACATTTCACTATCAACAAAATCTTCAGGATAATACTTCTTTGCAAGATTGCATGCATCTTCAGTTTTAAAATTTCTGAAGTTATCACGAGGATCCAAGGTTGAACTAAGTATAAGAAGTTCAGATGTTTGGTCTGAGAATCTTCTATTCAACTCACTCAACTGAAAATCAACTAAAGCATTGAAGACATCTATATGGTAATGATGCTCAACTGTAATGAAGTTGCTTTTGAATTGATGGACTAATGTACTTGGCATTTCTGGGAGCATTTCCCAAAACAACTCTCTCAACCTCAACACTCATTCTTGAAAAAGATTTTATGACTTCTCTAAAATATCCCGCATTCAATGAGTTTTCAGTTTCATCATGGCCTCTAAAAGCAGCTCCTTGATTAGCTAGCAATCTTACACTTTCTATTGAAGCCTTAAGCCTCAATCGATTGTCCTCTATATCCTTACTAGATTTTGACTGAAAAATTGTTTCAATTTGTTTGGTAGGATTTCTTAATAAATCCCATTTTTGCATTGCAGCATGATGGGGAGAATTAAGGCCTCCTACGTGCTTCGTCAACACATTATCACCACCACAAACCCTCTTCCAAGCCTTAAACCCATCAACGGTGAATGCTGTATACTGAGAATCTTCAGTGTCAAATAGAAAACAAGGGAAGCAATACGCCCTATCAAGAGCAATTGAATATTCAAGCCATGGATTGTCCTTGAACCAAGAAAACCGAAATCTACGTTGTTGACTCCCTTGTTCAGTGAATGGAAATTCTAACTCAGGTTGAATGGACCCAATAAAACATAGGTTTTTCGAATACTATCACGCTCATTCACTGGATATTTCCATATGGCACAACGTAACCCAGGATCACGTTCAAGAGCGTTGATATTATTTTGTGGTTCAGGAATGGAAGATTGGGGTTCAACATCAATATTTGGAGAGGATATGGAAGGTTCAGAAACCACATTTGAACTTGAAGACTCAACATTTGTTCTTTTAAACCATGAGTCAATGAATTTTGATCGCTTCGGTTTTGGCTCATGATTTGACATTTTACTCTAACACCTATAAATTAAGAAATTAACTTTGAATGAACTACTTTTCATAATAACTAATTTAACAAAAATAAAAAACCACAATATAAGCCACAATTTTATATGCACTGATGCACAATGAAAAGAAAAGAAAAAAGTACCTTTGTGTTCCAGTTCGTAGTTCCAATTCATAAGTAAACCCACTGACAGAATCCCTTTCACTACTAAAAAGAATTGCTTTTGCGACGCCTATTTTGCGACGGCAAATTGGGCTTTTGCGACGGAAAAAACTTTTCGCGACGGAAAATTGAGTCTTTTGCGACGGAAATGTTAGCGTTGCAATAGGTGGCGTCACAAAATCCATTTGCGACGGTAAATTGCTGCCGTCGCAATGGCTAAACTATTTGCGACGGGTACTTTGCCGTCGCAAAAAGATTTGTCATTTAAAAAAAAAAAAAAAAAAAGTGGGGTGAATTCGTTGCGACGGATACTTTGCCGTCGCAAAAGAATATTCTATTTATAAAAAAAAAAAAAAAAAAAGGTGTGGATTGCACACCAAAGCTAGTATAACCCACCAAATATCATAAATTGAAAAATATTATGAAACCCATCATCTATAACCAACCAACAATCACAATTCTAAGACCAGCCAAAGATTGTTTAAAAACAAAGATGAGCCATGCCAACACTGCAGCACCTTCATTAGAAGTAAAAAAAATGGCCAGATTATCAACCACAGCTGCTACTAAGCATACTTTCAAATTTATATTAGAATCCACGCCAAAACACTTCTAGCTGGAGCAGCCCCATTCTTATCGAGTACCTGTAAGGATGAGAATTTTGATCAGTTAGCTAAAATAAACTAGTGGATCATGAACAATCTATTCTCGATCAGCTGATATCATTGAAACAATCATGAATTATATAATTCTGCACTTTTGAGAGAGCAAAGTACTTGTATATCTGAGATTCTGAAACCACTGATTCTTATCTGCAGTTTGCATTAACCCACAATCCTATAATTTCAACTTAGAAAGAAAAACTTAAGCTCATCTATATACCAGTAATATGTTCATCAATTTCCAAAATTTAAATCAAGGCTCATGTATACATATACGACTTGAGTATTTGTTCATCATCCAAAAAGGACTTATTTGTAAGAATTTTCCTCTATTCATTTTGAATTCGTAAGTAATCATATATGGAACAACATAGCTAGATACACTAACAGATAAATGAATCTCCTAAGTATGAAAACATCTATACAGATAATGTCAGTAATTTCCATGTTCTAGGCTTCTAGCAATATCCCAAAGTAATTTTCGCAAAATACCTTATTTAACACTTGGCAGTGTTTCAGGACTTCTATTTGTGGGTCGACCAAATCAAAAACCATTTGAATACATAATGTACTTAGCAGGTTCCAAATTCTCTGCCTCAACTTCTTCTTAGTCACTGTACTGCAGCAAAAATGGGCTCAAAGAATAAAGTGAATTAGTACCAAATAATACAATCAAGCATGACATAAAATCAAGAAGGGGGGAGCTTAATACGTTGCCTGGAAGAACACACAACAAGGGAGAAACTCATTTTTTTTCCTTGCTAGGATGCTGCAGAAAATTGCTTCACGGCAATTACTTTTCCCATCCTATTCTTCCTACTAGTTGGATGGTTCGGAACGATAGTAGGTGGGAAATCTGCAAGTATAAAAGCATTGCAGTCAACAAACAGCATAGAAGCACTTTGTAATAACATCCATCAGAACCTGAATGTATATGCTTAGTTTGCAACTGAAATTTCCCACCTGAACGGCTTGCAAAGATTTCCCACCTGCCTCCTTTCGTATATCAAAATCCTACAAAACTAGAATTCCCTGAAAACAAAATAAATAGAGAAGCTATGATATATATCAAATACACGTCTCCCAAGATTTTTCCTTGGAGTATCTAGGATTTGTTGTTCTGCAAACTGGAGTTTGACTGTGTAGACACCATTTTCCAGCCCCAAGCCATAGTATCTAAGTGAATGTGTTGAATGACCAAGAATGACGGGCATACTCGAAGCCACAACAAACTCAAAACAATATAAGATTACTACTATAAAAAAGATTTACAGAATGTTTTAGGCTTTTAGCTGTAAGCCTGGAACTCATATTACTCTTACTATTTCTTTCATCAAAAAGTTATCAAGTAGCCCAATTAAGATTATTCTAGTGGTGAGAAATATCTACTTACTCCTAAATTTAGATTAACAAATATGAACTTGTACCTTTGTAAAGTTATTTTTGTAGTTGTAAGCATTTAGTATCCAGAGTTAACTAGAAAAAGAAAAGTGTGATATTCAAAATCCTTTTAAGTTATTGTAAAAGCAGATACTGTACAATCCAGATAAACCAAGAGCATGTACAGCCTGTTCATCAGCACAGAGATGGAAATATAAACACACATTATCAGCAAACTTCATTGTGCATTACAGTGATGCTTATCAGTAAATATTGATCCACTTACACATTGAGAAGGGACGAGCTTTTATTTTCAGGAGGGCTACCATTCAACTTGTTGTTTTGAAGAAACCTAAATATGATGGCAGAAAAACACGCCTCAATACTTGGAGCGTAAGATAGACTGAAGGTTTAATAGGCTAATATTAGATTATATATAGAAAATAAAGGTATCAGTTGTTGACAACACTTTATCCTCTCATTTCTAAGAGAATTTGAAGTTCAATCTGGCGACATTTCATTCAAAATTTCATACATTCATATAGACCAACTTTACCTTTAAGAATCTGCATCTTTTATGGCTTATGTGCTGTCACACCCCAAATCCGAGGGTGTGACGTAAGGGGGTTCTCAAGTAAGAGAAAATGCGTATAAGACCAAGATCGATACAATCTTAGCCTAAAAGTGTGAAGTACTTCGAGATGGACTTTGATTTGAAGAAAGAAATGTAAGTAACTTTAAAAACCAAATGAAACTATATGTTAATCAAGCAACAAAATACATTATCTGAACTTGAAAGCTGTAGATGGAGAACTGAAAGCTGATTCGAAAGAGTTATGGCAAAAGGGAGTCATAAGTGGACTGGAAAGTTAAGGCAAGAACAACTTAACTTTGAAGATTTACTAAATCTTCATTTCTGCAGCAATGAGCTTGAAACTTTCCAGACTAAAAGTAACCATGTTAAAGAAAGACGTACTAAATTTTCAAGCAAATCGGATTTTGATATGTAAGGGAAAAGATGGATGCAGATAGACGGAACTGTCAGGTTTTAGAAAAATATTGCAGCAGCAAAGTCAACTTAGAAAATTCGCCAAAAATTCATTGTAAGTTCAAATGGCAAAAAATCAGTTCCGAAATGAGCATTGGGATGTATGGTTCAATATACACAAAAACCAGAGGTTAAATAATTCAAGTGGAAGTTCAAATCTCAACAGAAAATCAGGGGTACACAGAAAATTCGGGAATTTCCAATAGCAGACTAGACTTGAGAGAAAGATCACTGAAGATTCACTATACATCGAAATTAAATGAAACTTTCTAGATCCTTTGCTAACTAGCAGAGCAGAAACATATCAGAATTTCACCACCTTTGGAGATCAGTAAGTAGGGCAACAGAAGGCTCAAAGTTAACAGATCGGCAGCTTTCTCAGAAAATTCAGCAAAGCTGTTTTAACCTCAATATGAAGTTTTGATATTTTTGAAGTTGATTTGTTTATGAGTAAACAAGAGAGGCACAACAAAACGGACCAGCTTACAAACCAAAGAAGCAATGAAGTTATTGCATGTAAGTTTGAAATCTGAAAAACATAGCATGCAGAAATTCCATCGAACAAAGAAGCAAGACAAGCATTGTCATCAAGGATCTTAAACAAAGAAGCCTCTGATTACTTGGTAACAAAACAGAGAAAATATGCAGTTCCAGGTGGTCAGTGAAATCATAAGAAAGAAGAGTGTTGGACTTAACAAAAATCATTTTATCAACTTTCTTTTCAAAACTACAAACTCCAGTAGCTTGAAAACCAATTTTCTTCCCTACCTCAAGTTTATCAGGTGGTTTTTGTAGTATCAAGGGGCTCGGCAGCTTGCTCCAATTTGTTCTCCTCCTTTTGCTTATCTAAAACAAAGATAGCTCATTAAGTCTCAAACCCAAAAACTAAGCAACTCCCTAGTGTTGAGCTTAAGCTAGTTGGGGACTTTTAACAAACATTTGGTGGGCATGCACTAGGAACCAACATGCAAGGTTATTTCTCTGTTTTTTTTTTTTTTAGCAGCCCAACCAAAGTGTAAATGAAATTACTTAAACAAACAACTATAATCAAGGTTCAACAACTCAAGCAATTGAATTCGGATTGACAAGGACAAGGTACAGCCGATAGAAACATTACCTTGTCAATACGGTACAATGAAGAATGGAAACCTTTAGTTCCTCAAAGACACATATGAAAGAAATCTAAGGATATACCAGCTCTAGGAAGCATAAGGTTACTGGAATAAAGAAGAAGGAGAAGAGCCTGCTGAAGTCTCTGTAATTGAATCCATTGCTCAGTAACCATGTCATTCAAATTACCATCTCTGAGACATTTGAATAAAGAAATTCAAATTAATGTGTGATAAGGAAACACACTAAACAAAGAAATACACCAAGCACTGCCAAATTTCCAGAAGATTTGAAGAGAGCATTTTCGGGTTGATCACCACTTGATATCTTCTTATTGGGATTTTTAACAAGCAACAGAAAGAGTGCCATGAAACTTCAATAGAAGTAGTACCTTAAAAGAATTCAAACGTCACTATAGAACAAAAGAACTAATTGAAACTGACAAACTATGATTAGAAAGTCAAGAAAAGAGCTTCAAAAGTCAAAAATCGCATAATTCAATCAAATGACTTTAAATTAGAAGATGGTATCACAGCCACAGCCCCCTTTGGCAGGAGGAAAAGGAACTCAATCTTGTACTTTGGCTCATGAGAATTATGACTAAAAGTGCCACCTGCTGATGAATATACCGAGACGAAAACAAACAAAAAGAACATAAACTTGCAGCACCAGAAATTCAATTAGGCATCTAAAAATAAATGGTTTCCTACCATATGTGAATTCCTAAGGCCAGTTTCTCTAAACTAGTTTTCCGAAACCTTTAACCAACCATTTTCTTTACTCCAGTGCAAATTCTCTTCTCATAGCATCACTACTTTGCTTAGTTAACAGTATCTCTAGCATACTCATACAGTAAACCAAGTGAAATATAACCAAAAATTAAAGTGCCTAACCTAATAATCCTACAAAATTGATCCTCCCCTTAACAATCTAGGGGTTGATGGAGAATGTACCGGAGCGAAAGAGGAGTTGAGGGAGGGGTAAAGATCTCATCAACCTTTGGCTAGAAAACCCAGAAAGAAAACCGAATCAAAATTAGATCTTGAACCCTAAACAAACCCAAACGAAATCTACCCAAATCAAATCAAATTCGCACAATACCAAATTAAATGAAAGATCAACACAATCGATCAACATATGAGAGACAACTGGCGATAAAAAAATCGCATAATCGGTCGGGTACAACAGAACTTCAGATTAAAAGAAATCTAGGGGTTTTAGAGTTTCGAAAAAATCACCTTTTTCTCTCTGACGATCCTTTCGGACCTCGACTATGTCTTGTTCAAGGCGCTGCGGAGCTTGGGCAAGAGAGATAGAGAGGGAGAGAGCACTTGGCATGGGTGAGCTTGGCCGAGAAGAGAGACAGAGAGAGAGTTTGGGCGTCAAAGAGATAGAGAGTTGGGCGAGAGAGGTTATTTAGGGCTGCAGATCGAGATGTTAGTGAGGGAAATAGAATTAAGTTTTGCGACGGCAAGACGAAAAAGCGTAGCAATCCACTAAAGTTACTACGGCAAAAATTTTCCGTCGCAAATGATAAGACTTAATCGCGACGGAACATTTTCCGTAGCAATAGGGTCTCAATTGCGACGGCAACTGTTGCCGAAGTAAAAAACCGAAGCAATTGCAATTTTTTTTAGTAGTGTTTGCCATTCATTTAATCCCGTTATACTTTAAGTAAACCCACTGACCTGTTTAAGTATTGAAATCAAATAATCAATTAAACCCACAACAATTGCACAATTGCACATTAGAAACTCAGATTTGCATTTAAACCCACATCACATTTAACCCACATCAATTCAACAATAACTTGCAGATTTGCAGAACCAAGAAGAGTAGAAGACGGAGAGAAATCAGATCAAATGCTGCATACCAGATTTCCAGACCAAGAGACAACCTTCATTCTTCAATCCGACTTCTGGGTTTCATTTTTCCAGTATTTTTTTTTTATTCATCTAACACAACTCTTAATTGTTGAGTCGTTGATGAAATATATCCTAACACAATGAAATCAATCGATGAAGAATGTAAACAATGTCAACTCCATGGAGTGGGGGTTGTGATAATTGGCATTTGTGGTTTTTTTTTTTTAAAGGATTTGATATTATTAGATATCAAAGCCATGAAAACAGGCCAGAGTCTAACAGAACTTACATAAAATCTGGAATTGGCAACTAGAAAAGATGACAAATTTATTTTTGCCAAAAAAAAAAAAGATGACAAATTTCTTCAATATAATTTGATTTTTTTTTTGTACAAATAATTTATTTTATTTTTATTTTATATTTTATTTAGAATATGTTATATTATTCTTTTTCTAATTATTCATCTACGTGGCATTTGTTACACGAAAAGACTATTTTGTCCACGTCCTAATCACCAACGGGTGCCAAGTAAGTGCCATATCAGATTATTATCAGGGGCCATATTTTCTTGAACGGAAATGAAATTTGCAAAAATGTCCTCATCGAAAGAAAATTTACAAAAACGCACAGCAATGCTTACAAATTACACAAGTTGCATAGCTCCGAAATTAAAATTACAAAAATGTCCTCGTCGAAAGAAAGTTGACGAGGAGAAGTCGAGCATGGCAACACCAACTTGTAACTAATAGACAACATGGATCAATCGATCCAACACTGAAGTGACTGAACACAGTAATGCTCTGATCTTCTCGATCCTAGCTATTGTCCTTTTATCTTTCCCTTCCTCTTGTTCATTATGTGCTATAAGACGTACACCACAGATGATCCAGCATATTTCTTGGTTGTTTATAGCCGTCAGTCCTCTAAACCCAGTTTGTTGTTTTTGTTCTTTATCACTTTTATTCATCTTCAATGTTCTTTGGACATATGTATAAACATCATGATTATGAAGAGAGAACCAGCCTGAAAGTCCAAGGATTTCTTAAATACCAGGAAACATCGTAGTACGTCGATCATCTCAGCAAGTCTTGTGCCCAGTATTTTTTTCTTTTTGTTCTTCTTGTGTTTTTTAGCTTAAGTTTTGAATGAGAGAGGAAAAAGCTTCAAGTACTGAACTAAATTTATATACAAATTAATAAATATTTATAATCTCAAGAGATTCTGCTTGAAACTTCTGAAAATTTGTCAAGTTTTAAATAGAGGACTAAATAGATATATTTTCTTTGAACTTCTACCTGAAATCAACTTTTATTGTTGTTAGGACTAATTTGTTCAGCATTCTCGAAACTTCTTAAATTTGTTAAGTTTTAAATAGAGGACTAAAGAGATATATTTTCTTTGAACTTCTACCCGAAATCAACTTTTACTGTTGTTAGGACTAATTGTTCAGCATTCTCACAAAGATTCCCACTAAAATGATCGATATTATTCATTCAACTAATTATATAGCTGTGGAATCGAAGGAGAAGGACAATATATAGATAATGGCGAAGAGTATCCAATGCTCAAGTCAAGATAACAATAAGTAAAACTCAAAAACAATGGGATTAAGTGTTGATGAGGTACGAAGTTCAAAATTCCGCCCACCTCCACCGACCGCCCGCTTGCCACCAAAATATAAAATAAAATAAAAATATTTTTTTTGTAAATTTCGACCTTCTAAAATATAATAAGGCATGATTGCATCAATTAATTTTTTCCTTAATTATAATATTTCTATGTAACTTTCAAGGTATGCGGTTCCAAATTCCATGAAATTATTTCATAATTTGTCATCCACGAAAATAACATGTTCTAGTGCAAAAGTCTACTACCTCAAGTTCCAAGAAGCAAGATCCCTGTTAGCCATATTTTCCCAAAAATGAAATAAAAATAAAGAAGATTCCTTTTAGCCTTTCACATGATAAAATGTACAAAATGGGTAGGTCTTGAGGACCCTTTTCTTTCACTTTTCCATGATTTTCTCTTTATCAAGTTCTTATATCAGTTTGATTTTCTTTTTCTCGGTTTCACCTTTTTCCCATTTTTGTCTGAGACTTTTGCTTCCTTTCGGTATTAAAGGAAACAATACCATATGGGACATAGGGGAGATTACCGCAGAAACTAAATAAAGCAAGGTTCTTAGTAATGGCTTTACCAACAAGTTTTTCTGGACGGTAGAGATCTAGAGAACGTTCCATACCCTCTTGTTAAAGAGTTATTCTTATTTACTTGTCAAGGATCTCCTATAAGAGTATGTTGGCACAAAAATACCAATATATTAAGAATATATACTTTATTTTCTACAGCTCTTCTTTAACCCATACGCTCACGATAAGTGGTATTTTAGAATAAATGATAAAACTACTTTTTTTGTTTGTTTGGTGTGTGTTTTTATTGACAATAAATCTAATGATCTTTTGTATTTTTGAGGTATTAGGATTAACCTGTGTTTTCAAAAAAAAATAATAATAATAACATAAGGATTTGCATGCGAAATAACACTTAAAAATGTATTATTTATATTTTTGGATCGTATGCATTGCTTAGTGTTAGTTTGTTTTTTTTTTCTTTTTTTTCAAATGTCAACATTTTTATTGATCTGTGAATTACACATAATAACCCATTACAATGGGGCTGTAAGAAGATTTATTACCTAAGCAATTCAATTTTTTTATGAGTAATGAAGCGCATCCGAAACTACCCGACACAGTCATTATTAAAATTAAATATGCGGGTACCCTTGGCGACATATCTCAAACATGAGAGCGTATGAACTTCTTTCCAAAAAGTGAAGGAATTCTAAAAAATAAAAAATAAAAGTGAATAAAAAATAAATAAAGCCCTACTGAGTATAATTAACTTCATTACTGACTGATTAGTCAGTAACTTGAAACCACTGCCTACTTCTCTCAGCTCTTAATGCTTATAGTTCCGATAGTTTTAGTTCTAATTGGCCTAGGGACTTCTCTCTAGTTTGTTATTGCCTCTTCTATATAAAAAAGAAAAAAAAAACACTAAAACTAAAAATAAAAGATAAACCCTGAATCGATACTGAGATAGGTATTTAAACCCTCATCTAACAAACTTGAAATTTTCATATATAAGAGGATAATTCATCAAGTACACTAGTACACATAAACACTTTTTTTAAATAGTATATCCAATAATTTGCAGTGTAATATTTTTAAAGAATTACACTTACGAGAATAATAAGATAGCTATTACATTTCAAATATGTCAAACTATGATAAAAATGACTGATTTATATTCATAAAATCATCAATGCTCTTGAGACATATAATTGAAGCCATGCAAAATCGGCATTCAAAATTAATTTCCGCACCTGCAACATAGAAAATGAGATCTTATTCAAAAAATAGAAATACAAAGAATAAAGAAAAATGGGAAGATACACAAATGCATAGCAAATGGTATCCTAGGATCCAAGGAAACAAAAAATGGGACAAATACACATGCATAGCAAATGGGATCTAATTATCAGAAAAGATAAAAAGGAAGAACGAAGAACACATGGATGCTCGATCGTCTAAGAAGAAATGATTGCACCTGGAATAATGACTAGTAGTCCTGTAGGTTAGCCAGCTCAAGTCCCGATGGTGATCCTTGTCCTCCCATGACAGTGACCCTGCATAAACCTATGTAATTCGTACCCAGTGATTGGACGGTCACACTTTTTAACAACCAGACACTGTAAAAGTAGCAGCAGCAGTCTTTCTTTCCAACCAACTATCCAACCTCCCTCCTCCTCCTTTAGCCCTAAAGTGTTCTTCTCCATCGTTACACAGTTATCCTCTCTGCTCCTCTCAGTCATTATAATATTCTCCCTTCCCCCATTAAAGTCTGCATGCCCTTTATTCTCTGTGAGAGAGAGACTTATAATCTAAGCAAAGCTCTGTGATGTCCATCGTGATTATTCCTGCCAATTATGCATGGCTAAATTAATCTAATGGTTGAGCCAATGAGCCGTGAGCCTACCTTTTATGATTAGCTTTAGGACACGTAAATTTGAAGCCAACCCCCAGATTCACTATTAAAATATGCCTACGTCCAAGATCGATCAAAATCACTTGCCATTGGCGTCTGATTGATGTGGCCCGCCTTGGGACAAGAAACCTTTTGACGATTTCATTTATTAATTTAGGTCCGGAGACATTATTGGCACATGGAGAATCCATCCATGGCCCAGAAGTTAAATCCAACCAACAGCTTAATATTTTATTTTCAGTTTCTGTCTCGTTCTCTGATGCAAATACCTAATCTCTGAGCTCAAATCGTTACCAGGTTATTTAATTCTGTCTTCAGTTTTTAGGAAAGTCTATCTTATAGTAAATATGACTGAAATAGCAAGGTTTGATATGCATGTGTTCAATGTTGGTTTTATTATATTAGCTAATCAAGATGAATGCAATTCCTAGAAGGGCCCTGCTAGGGGTTAGTACAGAACATGGTGGTAATGAATCTACAAGGGTCCTTTTTTAATTAAAGATAAAAGAGGATCAAATGATTTCACTCCTACCCCCATGATGACTCGAACCCATGACCTCAATCTTAGGTAGTGGGTGCTCTACAAGGGCTTCGTGGCCTAGTTTAGAGAGTTGATGGGACACGGATGGGCTACTTTCTATACCCTAAACATGTCACGCCCCTGATTTTTAACACAATTAAAAACCGATGTATAACCCCATAATTATACATGCGTGAACGTTCAGCCATCAATACCAAATACCTGAAAACTTTTTCCCTTTATACAATATACATATTGATGCCCTGAACCCACTGTGTCAATATTGACCCGCCCACATAGTCATATATTACATAAGCTTACGAATTAAATTGCCCGCCCACAGAGTCATATATTACATAAGCTTACGAATTAAATTGTCAACAACAAGATAAAACGTAAAAGCTCCTCAGAGTTTACTACAAAGCGGAAGTCATAACAATGGCAAAGCCAATCAAATTGCTTCCTACCAGTTCTGCTGCCAACAAGATACATCAGCTTCAGCCACGATTTCCCTGACCTGCAAGATTAACCCCTACACCGTTTGAATAGTGCACCGGGTTGTCACACAACAAACCCGGTAAGCTTTTGCAAGCCCGTATGAGTAACTCAAAACAACTCACACCAAATTACGGGATAAAAGCCCGCACAACTCACGCCAACACGAGGAAAACCTTTCAACTCGAGAATAAGGAAAACATACCATGCCTCCCAAAACAATACTCTTTTTCCGAAAGAAAACCACGAAAGTCACACCGCGACAAAATCATATAAATCGTTAACATAACAATTCAAATATGATTAAACGATCCAACCTGGATAAAACACATACGCACATCAATCATACCTATCGTTAACCTAACAAATAGCATATGATTCTTAGTCCAACCTGGACAAAATACGTACCTAGGAGTCATAAGTAACCTACTTAGATCCATGAGATACCATGGCAGACATACTAGCGCTCTAGCTTATCGTAACCACTCGCCCGGCTAACTGCGTGATTCCTTATTTCTTGCCTTGGTCACTATCAGCGACATGTCACCATCTGTGACATATGATCTTCAGACCCCGTCAAATCTCGAAATCAACCATTGGTCACCATCTGCGACCTATCACCATCTGTGACATATAGAATATGATTCACAAGTCCTCCCAGGACATTTAAAAGAAAGAATCCCCGAAACTCTCTTTTAAAAACACGTACTCATGAGCATCAGATAGCTCCCCACTAACCCCATGAGGCACCAACAACAAATCAGTCTAACCTAGACACACAACACATCAACACAGATAAATCATTGGTCACCATCTGCAACCTATCACCTTCTGTGACTCTTGGTCTTCATACCCCGTCTGGTCTTAGAACCAACCGTTGGTCACCATTTGCGACCCATGCTTTTCAGACCCCATCTGGTCTCAAGTCAACGTTAAGTAAGTCATACCTGACCTAAAAACGTTACGACGATCTAGTTCCGGCTTTCCCCATCCCTGCTCACCATCTGTGACTCTTGGTACAAGGACCAATACATTTAAAATGAGTCACGCTTGACTCCAAAATGTAACATCAAACTCAATACTTTTCAAACAATAGAAAACATCTTTTTCCACAATATTGTTTCAATGAAAAGTCGCATTCAACAATAATATGAACCCATCATGCATATTATTCATCACACATCATCCACAAGAATATATATATTTCACGTAAATATATATTTCACGTAAATATATATATACGTAGTCATTCGCTCAGGAATGCCTACTAATACCAACTATAGTTTGCAGTTAAATAATTAACGCCAAAACAATAATGGTAATTCCGTTCATAATGAACCTTGTGAGATTACTCACCTTGAAACTCCCGCTGCGTCTTCTATACAGAACCGAACCAAAACTATCACCAACAACTCGTCCAATTCACCTTTAGAAGCACCTAATCACCAATGACCTCAAATCAGTAACGATTCACAAACGATTTAAGTCCGAAACCCCTGTTTTGAACTAAAATCCCCAAAGTGGTGCCAATCGAGGCAAAACCACATCCGAGACCTCCTAAAGTCTCCGGAATACGTCCATGATCGATGTGACCAAACCACATGTCGATCGGACGCTCGAATCCTCACGGATCGAATAAATCGATCGGTATGAAACTGCAAAAATCATAACAATTCCATACGAACTCCAAAATTTACATATTATATATCGAAACGCTCGTATCAACGAGTAGAACATATATAATACCACAAACAGTTCCTTAAGTGGCCGGAACACTGCCAGAACGCCACCACAGACGGTGGAGCACCGCCACCGGCCAAAACTCATTATTTCACAAAACTCCCAACATCAAAAAGCTTCATCTAAGCATGCTTGTGGATTCTCATAACTAGCTCGAAGTCAGAAAACAAGCATAAAGGGTCGAAAACTACCTCACAAGCTTTGGATTTTTTGCTCAAACTGAGTTGAACCGATTTCCACGTAAAACGATCGAAACAAACACCATAGATCGATCAAGGAGCCTCCTGTGAACTCAACCAAGGAATCATGAAGCCACGAAGTCGCCGGAGCTGCATTTTCCGACCGGGTCAGAAAACACCAGCTGCACCGCCGTCTATCGCCATCACCGCCGCGAATCGCCGCTAGAGGACACCACAGGGAGGAGCGGACGGCAACGACGAACCAATATGGAAAGTTTCGTCGCCGGATACCGCCGGAACTCGCCGGAAAAGCCGGGTCGGGTCGGCCGGATCCGGGTCGGGTCAGTCGAAATACTTCGACTCTGAAGGTGCAGCCGAGAGAGAAGAGAGAGAGAGGAGATGGTTTCCGGAAAAGGAAACAAATGAAAATAGTAAGTTTCCACTTTGGAAACTTCTATTTATACCAAGATGGAAATTCCTTCCAATGGCCATAACTTTCTCATACGAACTCCAATTCTCACGTTCCACATGTCCACGAACTCATATCGACGCGCTCTACAACTTTCGTGAAGGAAGTTTTTGGAGAATCCCAACGTATCAAAAGTCAACCTTAGCAACCCCCCTAAAGTCATACTTTTCGAATAATTATTCGCCCGAAACACTTCCGCTCCATCCACGAGCCACGAAACCGTCCAATAACCACAATCTAAATTCCGGAAAATCCTCGGAAAATAAATACGAATTTCCGGGGCACCACAAAACAACTCTCTAACATCCCCCATATTTTAATTTTTCTCTATTTTAGGGGAAAATAAGACTCTTTTGCTTCAACAAATTCCCTATAACTATCCTCATTTTAGGGATGGTGAGGAAAGAGAAAACAAAGTTATCTAAATTTACAGCAATCTCTAAAATTTTAAGGAAGAATTATGGAGATTTTAGAAATTGCTGTAAAATAGAGAATCTGTTGGAGTTAGAGAAGAAAAAGAGGTTAAAGTTTTGATTTTTACTTCCCTATAATATATAAATTATAGAGAAGTCTGTTTTCCTGTGGGTTTTGTATTAGGAGAGACTAAATTTCTTCGTTCTTGATGAGAGACGATTGGGTTAAGTGTTTATGGGTATCAGAGACTAGCTATGTCCTTGACATATATGTCTCAATCTGGTCAAGATATACGTTTCGGGGTGAGGTCGGCCGGGCTAGTCTCTTGTTTTTCTGAATAAGGCAATCAAAGGAATCAAAGTGTGGGAAGTTTGATCTCTATAAGAGTGTGGCGAACATTTATAGTTACCGACTAGGATTTTACCTATGGACCTATGTTCGAAGTTTGAACTTCATTTGGTGGCAGTGGAGTCCGAAGAGTGATGGCGATGCTAATGTTTAGAAATAATTTGTATTCGTTTGCATTTCAAATTTCACTATATATATATATATATACTATTATTAATAGAAGAGAGCTTGCTCTCCAAAACAGAAATTTTTTTACCAATTTAATCTTTATATATTAAAAAACTATGAAATATAATTAATCCATAAGGATAATATGATAAATTGTAAAATAGAAAGAAAAAAAATTTTAAAAGCAGAAAATGTGGTAGTTGTACAGGAAGTTTTTCCACTACTTTAACTTCTCTCCACACATATAGTGGGTGGGTATATATATATATATATATATATCTTATATAATTAAGCAAATTCTTCATGAAATGGTTAAATTTTTGAATTACCATATATGCCCTCACATAATATAAATATTAATAAATAAATTATTTCTATATGAGGATAAGATAGTCAATACATTATATCATATTAAAAAATTTGCAATATCTCCCATTAAAAAAGGAGAAGCTTCTTAAAAAAAAAAAAAGCGAACTCAACTAGCAAATAGGGTCATAGTATATTATTGCATTGCCCACTTGGCCCTGTTTGGATGGCAGGAAATCATGGTATGGAATGAGAATTAATTTCATTTTCCATTCAGATGTGTCGTTTGGTTGTTATTAAAGATTGGAAAGGAAATAAAAAATGAGATTTGACTGGAAATTAACTCCCTCATAAAGCCTGAATAGAATTACTTAGTCAGGGGTGGTATTCTATTTCCATTTCCCACTGTCAAAGACAAAATTACATTAATTATCCCTCTAAAAATTTATATTCCCCACCGATATTCCTTATAAATTGATGTACTTTAATTAGTAAAATGACGTTATTGAAAATTATAATTTCATATTTCATTCTTATGACTTACCAAACACTACAAGAGAAATGAAAAATTAATTCCAAAATTTAATTTCTAGTAATGTTCCAAACACCCACATGGAAATACCAAAACATATTCCATTCCATATCAATCTGGAAAGGAAAATACATCTTTTTCCAATTTTGACATTCCTGCTAACCAAAGGGGCGCCTTAGAGTAAGGAGGAATAATTACAATGAATGAAATTAAGAAAAAAATAAAAACAAAAAGTAGTCCTATTTCAATAATTATTCACTTAAATGGTATGTAAAAACACAGAAAACTTTTATGGGGGAGGATTCAGTGCACCGACGTGCACTTGCACCGACATAAATGGATGGTTAGATTATATTTGTTGAATCAATGAAATAACTTGTATTGAAAGAAAGCTCAAGTGAGCTGTTTACAGTCTTTATCAAGCACATCGAAAATACATTCTGGTGCTTGATCCATCTAGACAACACCCTGGGTTGCTTCAAAGCCTATAGCTGCTAAACGGTGTGCCACCATATTACAAGTTCTAGGAGTGTAGACGAGGTTCACACCTCTCAGTTTCCTCCAAGTACGATGGATGTCATCGATAATATTGCCATTAGCCAACAGTTCATAATTAGGACAATGGATCTCCTGAATGGCTTCCATGCAGTCACTTTCAACGGTGACTTCATTGAGTTGAAGTGAATACAGTAGATCAATGCCCTCGCGGATTGCCAAAAGCTTACATTGTTTAGGTGAGGCTGTGCATGGAACTGGTCGAGCAAAGACCGCAATAAACTGTACATTATCATCTCGGATTACACCTCCAGTTCCACCATTATTTTGATTGGGTATGAAGGCAACATCCACGTTAAGTTTATGACGACCACTAGCTGCAGGCAACCAGTTCTGCCTGTTCGGTTTTACCGGTTTGGAAACGCCAGCTCTGGCTTTCTGAAAGTCCTCCAACCATGTAAAACAACTTAGCATCAAATCTAGAGCAGTTTGTTGAGTGCCAGACCATAACATATTGTTCCTGTTTTTCCAAATAGCCCAAATAATCATCAACGACTTTGCAAATGTTTGTGGTTGGAGGCTCATTGCTCTCTCTAACATCCATTCTTTGAAATTGATATTAGGCAGCAAACTATCCTGCAAGTTAAAAGGTGAAGCCACAAGAATCTGCTCGACAATGGGGCACTTACAGAACAAATGGGAGTGATCTTCAATGGGATGACTGCAAAGTAGACAATTAATATCTCCATTGTAACCTTTGGTAAGCAGCCTTTCCCTTGTAGCTAACAAGTTGTTGCAAGCTCTCCACACACATATTTGGACCTTCCCCGGTACTCTTGCTTTCCAAATCTTGTTCCATAGCTCCTTATACAGATTACCATTGGATGTTGAGGTGAGAAGTTGTTGCAGCACTTGGTCTCGTGCAATCCAATATGCCGTTTTCACCGAGAAAAAACCTCTCCTCTCCAAACTCCAAACAAGTCTGTCTTGGTTGGCTTGTCTGCTCAATGGAATGCATCAGATTTTTGTAGCAATATCATCCGGAAATAAAGCTTGGACCGTGGCAGGTTTCCACTCTCTAGTATGAGGATTAATAAGATCAGCTACCTTTTCACAATGAGTATGTTGGGGCCGTGAAATCTGAAATTGTTGGGCAGTAGGAATCCATCGATCTGACCATATGTTAACTAGATTTCCAACTCCAATCTTCCATTGTATACCGGCTTTTAGGACTGGCCTTCCATGAATAATACTCCTCCAAGAAAAGGAAAGTGATTCTCCAAGTTCAGCATCCCAAAAGGTACTGTATGGGAAATATCTAGCTTTGTATAATTGTGCTATTAAAGAGTTGGGATTTGTGACAATTCTCCATCCCTGCTTTGCAAGCATTGCTAAATTGTAAGCATATATATTTTTAAAACCCATACCTCCCTCATGCTTTGTGAGACACATTCTTTCCCAGCTGCGCCAGTGGATTTTCCTTTGCTCCTCAGTATCACCCCAAAAGAAAGAAGCACATAGCTGATGGATGTCATCACAAAGACCTCTTGGAAGCAAATAGCAGTTCATAGCATATAATGGCATAGTCTGTGCAACAGCTTTAATCAAAATCTCTTTACCTGCACAACTGAGTATCTTTGTTTTCCAACTGATTAGCTTTTTGGTCAACTTTTCTTTGATGTATGCAAAGATGGCTGTTTTTGATTTACCAACTCGTAATGGTAAGCCTAAATATCTGTCATGCTCATCCACTCTCTGTACATCTAGAATAGAGGCCAACTGTAATTGTGTATCCATGTGGACATTATTGCTGAACACTACACTACTTTTTTGGAAGTTGACCTTTTGTCCAGAGGCCCTTGCATAATTGTCAAGGATGGTTCTGTAACCATAACATTTTGCTTCAGTGGCTGTACCAAATAGAAAGCTATCATTTGAAAATAATAAATGATGGAGAGTGGGAGCATTCGGGCACATAGTGAGTCCCTGAATTGTATGATTCTTTACAGACCTCGTTATCAAAGCAGACAAGCCCTCTGCACATAAGATGAATAAATAAGGCGATAATGGGTCTCCCTGTCTGATGCCTCTGGTAGGTATAATCCTTCCTGTAGGTTCTCCTTGAATCAAAATAGAGTAGCTAACGGAGGTAACACAGTTCATGATCATTGCAATCCAGGTAGGATGAAAACCAAGCTTTTCTAACATAGACTGCAAGAATTTCCACTCAAGTCTATCATAGGCTTTACTGATATCAAGTTTGAGGGAGAAGAAGCCTGTTTCTTGATGTTTTAGTTTATACATGAAATGAGCTGTCTCAGTAGCGACTAAAGTGTTATCAGATATTAATCGCCCAGGCACGTAGGTACTTTGCAATGGTGAGACAATATCAGGTAGCCACCGCTTTAGTCTGTTTGCAACTACTTTGGAGCAAATCCGACATATCACATTAAATACACTCTTAGGTTATTAATAAAAATATTAATTATAAATATCAAGGGTTGAGATCATCTTATAAGTGTTGGGTCATTTGCACCGTCGATGCATAGAATAATTTACTATCATTTTCTGAAGAAAAAAAAATAATAATAGATGAGCACTGCTTACATTAATGATACGGGTGATTTATTCAACATTGAACTAGTTATTTACGGTAAAGTAATTTAGGATATATTATGATTTTTTTTTTTTTTTTTGGAGAATGGGATATATTGTGATTTGATTTTGCTAAAACTACTAAATATTTTGAACGTCATGTCATTTTGACATTAACAAGTCATGTAAAGTCATTTGATGTAAATTAAGAATAATATATTTTTAGGTAACTTAAATTTGTGCCTTATATTGTTAAGATTATTTGTCTATAATTTTGAAATAAAAATGAAGATTGAAACCTAGCAGAGCTCTGCTAGGGTTGAGCGGTCGCAGCCTTTGGGATTGGCGCTGCAATATCCTTCCCCTTCTTCATGGGGGATCTATTCCGGCACCATCTGTGGTGTCTGACACATGGAAAGCGGAGCTTCTGCTTCTTCCCTATTCCCATCTTTCTCCAAGAAAGTGCGGCAGGTTTTTATGCATAGCTAGAGGGTTCCAAAATCTGCAGATTCAATTTGCTTTAAGTCTGACGACCATCTGTTTGGCGCCCATTGAGACACATAGTGATCTGCAGGCGAGCTCTTGGTTGGCAAGGGTGAATCTGATTGAATGTCTCAGGTTTAAACGAGGGCTTCTGAATGATGTATTCATCCCTGCATGTTCGCATTTTGACGGGTGGTTTCATCCACTTCTAATCGGGTTGTGTCCGGTCTTGACCAACACCTTGGTCATCCTGCAACGACGGTTCTGTTGCTTTTTCATGCTTAACATGTTGTGGTTCTGCTGGATGGGAACGATTGGTAATTGACAAGCCTAAAAGTTGTTGGTTGGCCAACGTTGGTATTGGGTCAGTATTGGCAGACGACTTGGAGCGTTGGTAATGATGGCGGCAATACAAGTTTGACTGCTTGGAGAAGAGTCACAAGAGTTTACGCAAAATTTATTATTCAGTTTTGGGCTTGGATCCTTTGAGGGGACTAAGTTAGTGGTGATTGAGCCAACTTATTTTTGGATTCGCATTTGGGATCCTTAGAGTGTGTTTTGGCCTCTAGCGGCTAAGAGTTTTTTATGCTTCTGCTGCTTACCTACTGTGCCTTGTTTTTACGTACACTGAATTGAAGAGATTTCTGGAGCATCACTATTGAGTGCATTGGAGAAGGAAATCTCATTTAAATCTTAATTTTGAGTTAGACTACTAATTATATATAGTAGTGTGTGCTTACTATATAAGTGAGATTCACTATAACAGTAAATGATACTAGTCTTTTCTAACTGCTTATATGATTTAAGCAGAGGAAATCATTGTTAGTGTCGTTTTGACCTCTGAATAATATTATCTATATTTACTAAGAAAAAAATAATTATTTAACTATAAAAAATAAAACTCTTGACTGGGGGATTTTAAAACTCAAATGTTTAATTTTTTAGGTCCAATCTTAAGTTTAGTATTCGAATATAGAAAAGAGTCTTTGAACAGCTGTATAATTGAGAAAATTTTTCTATGCTACAATATTTTGACAATAAATTTTGAATTTCTCCTTAGTTTATGAAACTCTTTTCTATTTTGATTTATTGCTTTTGAATTTTAGTTAAACGTGGTTTTATGCCGGTAAATAAGTCCTTATCATTTTTTAGTAGGGCGACGTGGGCTCTATCTCAGATTGCACTCTCAGTGTGCATTGTTTGGCCTAGTGAGGCGGCGAGCCGTTTACTTGATCAAATGGACGCAACCTCCTAGTAGTAGGATGAAACGTAATGTCGCCGGATTTATTTTTGTGCGATAATATATTAGGAAAGCTGTGCTATTTGAAATGATGCTTCTTCGTGATAGAGTTATCTTTCCGTTATGTCACCGCTTTGTCAAAGCAAATGAAGTAGCCAGTCGAGCACTCTTTGCTAATTGGTGCATGCTAGAATATATAGATTTTGTGGAGAATCTTGGTATTATTTCAGGATGTTCTTTTGATGCTTATTGTACTTTGAGGTTCAGACTTTATGTTCCCCCTTGCATTCTACAGTTTCATTAATCAAGGCTTGAGGGCAGTCGCACCAACCCCATATATATATATATATATATATAAAGAACATTATTTCAGCAGTTGTTGAGTAAGTTGGCAATTAAAGAAAATGAATGCTCTAATTTATGTGTTTTAGCCGTTAAGATCTAATCTATAAAAACATAACTTTTAAGTGACTGAATAAGAAACTCAGTTCATATAGACATAATCCAGAATCAGAGACATAGATAAGAACATGCTCTATAACTACCTAAATCGAATCTATAAAAACAAACTTTTCGAGCCACTAAATTTGAAACTTAGTTAATATATATAGTTTGGAGCCTGATGTTACTCCGTCCTGGGTGTGTGGGTAGTGGTGTAGTGGAGCGCTGGGACCGGCAGCGTGGGAGATGGGCTGTGGTTGGTACGGCGTGGGTTGTAGGTTTGGAGTGGTGTTGTTTAGTGTTGCCGGTTCCTGGTTTGATTGCACGATGGTTGTGGGGCTTCGATATGGGTGGTGGCGCGGTGGTTATGGTGACGGGGTGGTGCAGCTGCTGAGTTGGGCTGAAGGCTCTCTTAGTGACCTTGGCCTTCTAGGCCTTGATTTTGCTCGTGGGCCCCATTTGGGCATTTTCTGGTGTTTTGCTTATGCTTTCTGCTTTTTTAGTTTTAGTTTGGGTATTGTTTCCAATAAGTCCCCATCCAAGTATGGTTGGCGAAGGTGGGCTAAGTCCCAGTCTGCACACTTTGTGTGCATTGCCTGGCCTAGCGAGGCAGCTTTCTATCATCAAGTGGAAGCAACCTGCTAGTGGCAGGATGAAACGAAGTGTCGCCGGAATAGTTTATGTGCGGCAACATAGTAAGAAAGTTGTGTTACTTGTTATGATGCTTCTCCTTAGTAGAGTTATCTTTCCGTTATGTCACCGCTTTGTTAAAGCAAATAGAGTAGCTAACAGAGCACTCTTTGCTAATTGATGTATGTTAGAATATGTTACTTATTGTAATTTGGGGTTAAGGCTCTATGTCCCTCCTTGTATTATATGATTTCATTAGTCAAGACCTGAGGGCAGCCGCACCGGCCCTCCTTCAAAAAAAATAAAATAATAATAATAATAATAATAATAATAATATATATATATAGGGCCCTTCCACTAAGGGATCCCTTTGTTTAGTTTTTTTAGGGATAGGGCATTAGACCAACTTTTCGATCACATTTCGGTATCTCAACCGTTCAGTTTTTAGGTCCTAATGTGTAGATCATTTATGCAAATTTTCAGCCAAATCGGTGATCGTTAAGGTATCAAACTAGATTAAATCAACGGACGAACCAAACAAGTTGAACATATTAGTTTCAACTAAAAAATTAGTTTCAACTTGACTTTTTAATTGAAAACCCTAGCCGCAAGGAAGTCCCTCTCAAAGCTTTTCTCACTCGTCCGGCGACGCATTCTACGGATGTTGTTGCCGGACGGGTAGCCTTGTCTCCGTTTATCGGCAAATAGTGGCATCTGGTCCTTGGTCAACAGGTTTTGGGGTTCGAACAATGTGATGCAGGGCTTTTGGCCGGCAGAGATTTGGTAGGAGGATTGGAAGGTGCGCACCTGGTCAGAATTGGACGGAGGAGCCTACGGGGATGTCGTGGAGGGGGAGGCTGGACCGATCTGGCTTGGAGGGTCAGCTGGTGGTTGGCGGAACGGGGTTGCCTTGATCTTTGGAGGCTTCGCTGGGCGGAATCCTATCGGATGGGATCTGACCTCCGATCTAGTCTGGTCTGGTGGCTGGTCTGGGACGGGAAACCCCAGATCGGGGGTGATGGCTGGTTCGTTCCCGATCTGGCTTTGGGGGAGTGGTGGTGCTGAGGTGGCGGTGAAGTGTGCGGAGAGCGGTGGTGTGTTTGTTCGTGGCTCCGATCGTGGTGGCGGTGGTCCAGTGGGAGAGGTGGTGCAACGACGATGGTTTCCTGCTCGCTTGGATGGACCTCGGGCCTTGTGACTTTGGGTCCAGACTCTGCTGTAGTGGGCCTGCTATGGGCTGAAGATGGGGTTGGGTCTCAAGTGTTGGGCCTGGCCTTAGGTTTTAATTTCTTTTATGTTTTTACTTATTTATGTTAAACTTTATTGCGCATTATGCGAGCAATAAGTCCCTCCCAATTTGGGTTAGGGATAAGGTTTAGGGTTTTGGTTTGAGGTATTAGCAGGTGTTCTAGTTGTATTAGGTATTAGTTGTTGGGTCGGGCGCACTGTAAGTTGTGGCAGAGACAATCTTCTCTTTGGCCGTCTAGAGGGTCGTTCCTGTTCTGGAGTTGGGTCAGCAGCGATGGCGAAAAAGTCTAGCCGTGGCATAGACAATCATCCTTGGCCTTCTAGTGGGTCATTCCTTTCTGGTTTCGGGTTGGAGGCGATGGCGATTTGGAGCATCAGTGGATTGATGGTGTTGACATTAGGGTGGTGATGGTGTTGGGTTTACTTTAGTCCCATGTCCGACGGTCCAGCAATTCAATTTGGTCGGGTTCGAAGTCACAATGAGTGTTGGCTTGGTCGATCAAAGGCAGGTCACCTGGACTTTGGGTGGCGAGTTAGTGTTGACAAAGTTGAGTATTATGGATCCATTGCTCCTGCGCATGTTGTCTTTGCCATATAGTTATTGTGCAAGTTTTTTTTAGTCGGAGCCCTTCTGGCTCCTTCAGTCAGTCATTATAGAGTTCTAGTGTGAAGTCTAGTGGCTATTTCTGTGTCAGAGATGTTGCCTAAATTCATTGTAACCAGTTCATTATTAATGAAGTTTCTTATTGATCAAAAAAAAAAAATTTTGACTTTTTAATTATTATTTTTTAATTATTGAGGCAAGTTCAAACAAGTTAAAAACGAATCGAGCTCAATCAGACTTATTGTATCAAGCTAATTTTTTGTCCTAATTAAAAAAAAAAAAAACCTTTTCTTTTTGAAGAAAAAATTTCACAGGGATCAATCGAATAAATTATGGATCGATGGCAATAAGGGTACGGATGTAATCTCCAACTTGTCTGTATTGATAGTGTTATGACCAAATTGAATCACCTTTCATGATATTATTTCACCTGGTATGCTCACCGAATTTTCACCCTTCTTCGAATGCACAATTTTACATGTGACACAATCAGATTTCCAGTGAAATCTCAAAGATAGATCTTATGTCTGCAGTATACATTGATTATTAACCCTCAAAATTCAATGTGATAATTGGATTTAAGTTGATTTACAAAATTATGTTTTAGAAACAAATAATTCATGAACTCCACTCGAATGTATGGAGTAATTGAATTGTGAGCATAAAAATTATTGTGATACGTTGATCACTACAATACATTGCCAATACGGTGAAAGTTTTGAAAGTAGCTTCAGCTATATATGGAGAAACTTATCATTATATTTAGAGATCGTGTTTGTCTCATTTCATGTTACAGAAAAATACAGTAAAAGAACCGCAGTTTACCGCGGAGTAAAAATCCATGTGTGATAAATTGATTTATCGATCCTTGTCATTTTGTCAAGCTCTCTTGTGCTTATCTTTCTAGATTAGTTGTCAAAACTGACAAAACACAAGCACATTTAAGACACACGAGTCTATGACATCCTATATTGTATCATTCTTCGGATTATCAAACACTACAAACCTCTCTCCCTCTCTCTCTAAATAGGACACTAATTAATAACGTTTATGGATCCCAAAGCCGTATCGTTCACTCAACTCAACGCAGAAAATGTCAAAAAAGACAGATCAACCATCTTGATAGCCAACAACCACTAAATTACGAACACGAAAAAAAACCATCAAACTCAGAGCTTGCTTACCCTTTACTTAATTCTCATAATACTCGAACGATCACACCAACCTCTCATCTACCCTATCCCCCCCCCCCCCCCCCCTCCTCTCTCTCCTCGCAGATCATGCTTTTCAAAATATATTAATCTGCTATTTTATCACACAGTCGCTCTCTTAATTGAACAAGAAGAACATAGAATTTGAATCCCAAGCTAATAGTCAAATTCCACAAATGAATAAAATTCTTCACAGACCAATCCGGTGTAGAAGAAACTCGTAGTGGTTGAATATTCATAGAGATATATCATTCAGGGATTCAGATCAAATCGTCTGAAACTGACGGGCCGGAAATTCAATGGACCAGTGAATTTAGAACCGTACGTGTAATACAAATTTATAAGAACGCAGCTTTTTGAATTTGAACAATACAAAGAAGATCACAACGATCACATATGTATATAAAACCCGTGTAATAACAACGAGGTGAAAGAAATTAAAAAACCGTGTAATTGGGATGTTTTTATTTACATGGGCAGCTCCTCTTGTTGAACAAACCAGTTGATCCGAAAAAGGCATCGACTTCGTCGCGATTCACGACCTCAAAGAATTGCAGCTCCGTCAGCTTCCTCTTGCAGGAGCCGGCAGCTCTTCTCGGCTTTCTGGGCGCCGGCGGGCAGGTGACGATTGCCGGGATTTTGCTGGCTTCCGATTTCGGGGTGCGGCAGCACTCGTCTTCGAGGACGGCGTCGTTTGTGGCGTCTTGTTGTTGTGGTTGAGATTTGGGGGTTTGGATTTTGATGGAGGGGAGTGATCGCATGAGGGATGGAAGATCTTGGCACAAGTCTAGACCACTGGTGGCCATGGTGATATGTATGTATGGGTGTGTGTGTGCGGGGATTGTAGAAGAAATAGGATATGGATGGAGAGATGGAGATGATGGACAGATCGATATATGATGGTGTGGAATATTATGGAGGTGTCGATAGTTATATATAATCTGCGGTAAAGGGTCTAAATTCTCTCTATCTCAAGCTAAGCTGGGCAACGTGTTAAAGAGTGGGAAGGCGTGCATTGGAAGGTAATAGAGAGTAGAGAGAGAGTTTAGAGAGAGAGAGAGAGAGAGAGAGAGAGGAGACAAAGACAGAAGGGTCATTGCTGCTTCTTTATTCTATCTTCTTCTCTTTGGAAAATGACCTGTACTACGTTTGCTCTTCTGCGTCAAATCTACCATTGATTACTAATTACACCCACCATGATCGAATAGCAAATGTGGCGAAGCCCCATTCCTCTCTCTCTCTCTCTCTCTCTCTCTCTCAAAAAAAAAAAAATATCAAATTACTTCATGATTTCAATTTCCCACATGTAACATATACATTGCACATATACATTGCAATCTAAAACAAGTAAACACCAAAGATGATTGGTATTTAATTAAGGGAGTTGTTACTGAAATTACCCAAGACTCATGTTGCCCTTGTATTTTTACACTTTGAATCGATTCAATTGTCAAAATTACCCTTACTTGGTAATTCAAGAATCTCATGTGAGAAGGTTGAATTAGCTATATGGCATAAAAGACTCCCTTTCAATTAAGGATAAGAGATCTGTGTGAGTTAGACATATATTTCACACTGATTAGGATATCAAAATATCAGGAAAACAAGTGGGACCCACAAAAAATTTCACACGGACTCCCAAAACCGTGTGAGTAGAGCATTAGCGCCCCCTCCGAAGGCAACCGAAAAACAATCCGTAGCTGCACTGTAGGTAAAGCCTTTTACACACTGACATCCGTGTGAAATGCTAGTATTTCACACAGATTTAAATCTGTGTGAGTTGCCCGTTTTGCTAGTAGTGAGACTCACTTTCCGCTAACTCTATTTCTTACTTATTTTCATAAAAGACTTACCATTGAAGGTAAAAGTTAAAACAATTATCTGAATGGATATTGTATTTCTTCTTTATTTTCTTGATCTTTTTGGCAAACTTTCTACTTGTGACTGGATGAGTTGGGAGGGTGATTATGGGATGTCCTTTTAAGCCATAAAAACGAATAAAGAGCCAACCAGTAGTAGCTTGCGATCCAGCTAGATTAGAGATATGTATAAGTTTCAGCTTTTATTATAAGCATTGGTGTAATGTCAATATCTTTCATTTTCCTGTTTAAGGGTAGGGACCTATTTGGTATCCATTGCTATATATATGGGTTAATTGCCATAATGGCAATGTGTTATTACCCTAATTATGGATTGGAAGTTACGCATCTGAGCCAAACATGGTGACTCTTATAAGGGGTAGATAGAATTAATTCAATTAAATAAGAAATTAAAGAGGGAAAAGAAAGCAACTGAGTTAATTAATGTGAATCTTATTCCCATTGCTTTATCTAATTATGGGATCATGGTTAACGTAAATCTTAAGTTGGAGACAAAAGGTAGCAACTCTAAAGCCCAAGTTTGATTACACGCGCGGTCAATGAGCGCGTATCTACAGTATCCTAAAGCTGTTCCCATGCTGAGAGTTTATGACTCCTTGTTCCATTGTCCGCCGTAAATCTATTTACTAAAATATTAAGAAATTCTCAATTTTCTATTATGATTATCCAAAATTATTTTTGAAATATAGATTATTAGATCTAGATCACATACCCATCATAGCTTGTTTAAAACCACAACATTTCAAACCGTATAACATGAAATTCTTTTGTCCATATATATATAATATACACAAGATGTGCATTTTACGTTCTATTTTTTTATTTTTTGGTGGTTCATTTTCTACAAGAATTGTTGAGTAAATTTTTTTATTTTTCCGAATATCGGGCATCGGCCTGATAACATAAGTTTTCTCTTTTCATATTCTTTCTATTTAAGTAAGAATTTCGGAGCTCAACACTCATACTCGTTCTTGATTTACTTATAACATTAGCTATAGTCTCTTTGTTACTTACTTGAAGTTTAGATCCCTTCAAAATACATAAGAAATGGTCAATGAATTCTAAAGGGTCAACCTGCTTGGTGCTATTGGAGTTTAATTGAGTGGACGATTGTGAGATGATCCGTAAATATAGGCATTAGTTAGTCCCTGCAGTCTCTCTGCGACTGCGAGCCTTAATTTACCAGTTGCATGAGTTTTGCGTTCAATTGGTATGACTGAGGTTTGTCTTCTTTCCTCTCTGGTGTACACTAACTTCGGAGTTGCTTGATGGTGTGAAGTTAGGAGAAGGGTTTATCTTGAATACCCCAAAAAATTATTTTGTATAATAATTTAATTGGAAGTGAAAATTAGAGGGGGTTTTCCTCTCAATTATGGCAACTTATTTGGATTTTTTTATTAGGTTGGGTCCATTTTGAATAGATCGCACAAAAAATAATTTCTATTTGTTGTCGGTGAGCTATGACCTGTTGGTTAGCTAGCCTAACTAACACCGTGGAGGTCATAAGTTCGAATCTCACTGACATCAGGGGTGGGGTGGGGTGGGGTGAGGAGTTGCATTGTTGTTCAAAAAAAAGAAAAGACAAAAAAAAGTAAAATAAAATAAAGTAAAAATTATTCCATTTTGTTATATTTGTAATAGAGGAGTCTTTAGTTAATTGGCATAAAACCCAATTTTTTTATTTTTTATTTTCGCATAAAACCCAATTTAATCGCTTGAGCTTTTAATTAAACAAAACTAGCCTTTCTCCACACATGCTCTGCATGTGCAAGTATTTTTTTTTTCTGAAAATAAAATTGTAGAGGAGAGATAATAAGAGAGAAAAGTGGGTTGTGGGTAATATTTTTATTTATTTTTTTAATAAAAATATATTTTGTAAATGTCATAACTGTCCTTATGATTTAATTAATTCTCAAAGTTTATTAATTTTCTAGGGTCATTTCTGTCAAAAATTTGGATTTTGGCTAACAAACCCTCTTCTCTTAATAATAGTATAGATAAAGTGATTGGTTGTACCATCAAACTTCTTTCTATGTGTGTAATTTTTTTTAGAATTTTTCCTTTAAGTTCGCACTAAGCATGCCCTCATAGCTCTATGTTAAAAGAGACCCCCCGAAATTAAAATTGTTGGCAACCTACAAGTAAAGTGCCATACAAGAGTTTGTTTGTGGAGAGGGGGGAATTTATTCTATCGGATGTAATTCCTTCGACTTTTTCAGTATTTCCCTCATTGAATTTGTGAATGTAACTTACTACCATGAGTAGAATTAAACCAAATTAAGTGTTTTCACCCACCGACTAGGACACTGTAAATCTTCTCATCTTTCATACAGGGCATGGTAAATATATAAATCCTACCTCTTTAGGACGTAAGCATTGAAGAATAATTAGTTTTGGTCACCAATAATAGTATGCATGTTCTTGACACCACTAAATATGCGCGTAGAGACAAAGATAATGGCTACGGGAAACACCAAATCTCTCCCCTCACATTGTCTCTTACTAGTCTATCAAATCTCGCATAGGATACCCTTCTCTAGCCATGCACTGCATGTAGGAGCCTTGAAGACGCTTATCCTCCCATATCTACCATAAAAAATATTTCCCTTAAATTAAAAATAATATACGATACCGGATTACGATAACCACCAAATACCAAAACCAACCCCGTTATCACCATTGAATCTTTCCACGTGAAGTGTCTCCCCTGGCTGGCTGGCTCATGCCCCTCCCTGCCTGCTTGGTTTTCACCGTCAATCATTTAGCTCATAGGAACCTCCCTTCGTATTTGGCCATGTTCTCCCAATAACCCTCTTGTTTCTTTAGGGTTTCCATCAAGCTTATTCATTGTCCTTTTCTCTTTATGCCAATATAATATTAGTATATTACAACGAAATTCCTCCGCCGACGAGTCAAGTTGAGTCGAGTCAAGTCGAGCCGAACCGAGCCCAGTCCCATCTTTACTCCGTCACCGTCAGTACGTGGCCTCAGACAATCGTTTTCATCTTGTTAACTAGTTGTAGTTGTTTAATCGTTTAATTACAATGCTCTGATGTCCGTACTATCGCTCACAACCCTAAGTCTGGGTAAAAGAACTAATCAGAGATTATATATAAACTGATAGATATTCCTTTGAAATTCAGTTATGTATACATCGATTATGAGGCTAAACCAGAGACAAGTACAACATTCCAAATCTTACCTCGATCGTCTCTATCGCCCACTTTATTCCCCTTAACAAATAATTTTACTGTCTTTAATTCAGTTCCAACCTTTTTGATATTCTATACATTTCTTCACGTACGTGCAGATAAAGAAAACGTGTACGTACTGTGAAGAAACCCAGATGATAAACCCGGATAATAGGAGGGAAGACAAAGAACTTACAGTACATAAGTCATAACACCAGCAATACTGTATTAGGGTTTCTCTGATTTTCTATGTTAGTATATTTTTTTTATAATTAGTATTAAGTAAAGAAAGTCAAGTCAAGAAAGTGATGAGAGCACCCCAAAAGGCTATGGGGCTGGATTAGTTTATTATGTTCTTTGACTTGATTCGATTTTAAAAGTCGGATGATTAAGTTTTCATATCTTTCATATCTTTCATACGCATACATGCTGATACATAATACATCATACATAGACCATTATACATCATGCATTGCATCATACTCATCATCCATACACCAGATACATCATGCACACACATGCATAAATGATCGATCTGTGACTCTGTGTACATCATGCATGCATACTCATACTTGCCTCTTGCTATTATTTTTAATCAACTAATTGAACAGTTGACAAGTCAACATTGCAGTTTGAATTCCCCAAAATAGTTTGTTTGGAAAATGCTACATTTGATTTTGAAGATTTTTTTTTTTTTTCTGTTTTTTGTTTTGTTTTATTTATGTTTGTTGTTGTTGTTTGTTTGTTTTTTTTTTTTTTTCCAAATATCTTGTGTTTCAAAACTATTGTAATACCTCAGAAGAGTTCAATCGTTTCATGTCTAGAGTTTAAAAAAAAAAAAAAAAAAAATCAGAGCTCTGCTAGAGTTTTCGAAACCTTTTTTCAACATTTTCTCCTTTAAATATGAAGATTGTTCGCGACACAGTTTGAGTATATATCGACACCCTTTTATCTTTCGTTTGTTCGAATCTTTACTTATCCATATAAATTCTTTAGCTGACCAATAATTTGTTCTCGATTTTATGTATGAAGATTGATTGCTTTTCACTGCAAATAAAAAAGCACAGACGACATTCATATAATACCGTCAAATATACTGCAAATAAAAAAGCACATAGACGACACTCATATAATACCGTCGCCTATAGTGACTAGCTTAGACGCTTTATAAGCGTCGAGTATAACAAATATTCTTTTCTTGACGTCCATTGAAAGCCGTACTGAATTATATTTGAAATAAGGGCAGAGAAGTCAAAGCGTAAGAGTTCCCTTGTGAAATTTGAACCAGGGGTTGTCTGCTTCAGAATTGCTCCCTCTCTATGACCTCTCTCATCTATATTACCAAACGGTTAGAATTTGTGAAACCCTATACCCCAGTTTGTTTACGTCTGAGATGGATAGGTGTCATCACTATAAGTCCGAGCAAGAACAAGCTGCCGTAAACTGAGCATTCCGGCCGGAACCTATTCTCCTTCGAGTTTATGCCATAAATTGGGGTTTCAAGCGATATTTCTACCTCAAAAGGTAATTAATAAGCCTTAATTCCTAATTTGTTCCCCTTCTTTTCCGTTTTGTACTTTGTATGTTATTTTCAATTTTAGGAGCTTGGGTAAATGACGATCAAATTTTGTTCCTTTGCAAAAAGTACTTGAAGAAATGATGAAAAGTACTATTTCCTCTACTTGCTGAACAAAGTTGTTGAATTTGCTGCAACTGATGCTATAATCTGGCCCTTTTATAAAGTAGTTTCCAGTTAATTGAAAAAGAGTTTTGGGATGAGAATTAGAATGTTGGATACAGTGATGAGATCGAGAAGTGTCGTGGGTAAGAGATTAACTGGTCAAGTAATGGGCTTTGCACAAATTTATCCGTAGCGCTCTTACTCTCCTATCGAATTCAATCATATGTAGCTTGTTACTTGTGATCTGGATTTTGTGTTTCCTATAAATGAGAGATTATTCAGAGCACCGCCGTGCACTTGCACCAAAGAGTAATTTTCCACCAAAAAAGGGCTTTTTACCTCCCCTATTGCAATTCTCGTTATCAGAAGTTATGGGTTTTGGAATGGCACTTTCCATTTTTATTTTAAATGAGAGTCTGTTACAATGACTTTTGTCTGTCATTGGAAGAAGTGCCCATGCATTAGCTAAAACTTCGAATTGAATGAGGAACTTGGACAGGTAATGGTTCTACCAATCTAATTGAAATTACATGTTTAATCTTTGTTAGCAAGGCATGAAATAATTTTGGGTCCTTTATATGTTCTCCTAATCTCCTCTCTCTTTCCAGTGATCAAAGCTTCTCCGATCCGCTACAATTCCAGGTATGCTTCTCCATTGTTACCCATTTTACTGATTCATTTTAAGTGTTTTTTTTTATTTTCTCTATTTTCTGCAGTTCATTTGTGGGATTTTCTTAGCTAGCAACACCGGCCAATACAGAATTCAGGTCTTTTGATATGATCATATAACAATAGAGGATTAAAGTGAAATTCACCTTATCACTTCATTTCTGTCCAATTTTAATGCATATAAACTTACTGATCTACATAATGTATACTGGAATTCTAGCACTGTATACTCCAAGCAAGAAAGTGAAATACCAAAGTTTCTGTTCAATACTCCCAAGGCATGAACAAAGCAGATTCTAGTACTTGAATAAGAAAATTGAGGAGATCTGAGTCTCGAGATGAGATTCCAAGCACTGGTGGTTAACTAAATTCTCAAACTCAAACCACCACTTCTTTCTACCAAAATGTCACGGTGAAAGATCAAGATCAAGAACCAAGACAAGCCAATGAAAAAACGAACTTAATCTCAATGAAAACTTGCAGAAAATTGAAATTGAGCACTGTGAGAAGAAGAAAATATTTGAACATGGTCATATGATCAGTAGGACAAACTATTTCAGCTATGATACCGTCATGAATTGTAAACCTAAGACTGAATTGAAGAAAAGTTGTATGAATTATGAAGAACAATATACAATTTGGGAGAATTATTAAGAGGAAAGCTTGTGTATTTTTAAGAAGTTTTTGTTTCAAATGAGCATGCGGCTCGGGTAGCCTTTTGTAGGTTGTTAGCTGCTAATCGATTAATCAATAAGCATGAAGCATGTTACCCTAACAGATTTCTTATGACAATAATTATAGTTGGAATCTCCTCCAGACTTCTTGTACAAGAATGCTGATTTGGACTTGCTGCTGATGAAGCTAGCCCGTGCTGGCATATTTTTACTGTCGATACCGCAAAGGATCTCTGTTTGTCTCTTGGAAGAGCAAGCGAGTCCAAAGTCTACAAAAAAAAGTTCTAATGGAATGCAGAATAGTTCCTTTATATTGCAACTTGATCTCCAAAATGAAATCATTATTTGATACAGGTGATCCTTTCTCATCTTCTAAATGTAGTCAGCCTATGGCGTATTATTGTTAGGTCTTTTAGCTAGGGCAAGTAGGCTTGTTGCTACACTTGTTTCTCTAAATAAAGGAGATTGAGTCAAGATCAATAACACATCAATTTATCTTTAAGGAGTGCCATCTTCCGTGAACTATGAGAAAAATAAGAGACTTTAGAATTACTGGAACACGTGTGGGGATTTATGGCAGCTGAAACATGAAAATAAAAAATTACTGAAACTTTTGCCAAACTGACTATATGAATTGAACCAGAAACAAAAAAGAATTTATAGTATTATACAAGACATACCCTTAAAGAAAGATATTCTCAGAAGAAAAAAAATCTTAAGGAAGGATAAAAGATTCAATTTACTAATGTAATATAGATCAAAATCCTTGATATATTCAGCTGCTACTCTTCCATTAGAGAGTGTTGCTCCCCCTGCCGAGCAACTTGGAATTCTGAAACATATCTTTTCTTTCCTGTTCAATATACAATCTTGGAGATACAAAGAACATTTTTCCAGATTCTACATCTGTGGTCTTTTGTTGTATCACTTTGCTGTAAATTGGTTATGTTTTAATTAAATTCTTTCAGTTCTTAGTGATTTTGTATATGTCAAACATCTATGTACCGGCTCCAAGAGCTTCAGCCGTATCAAGATGCATTTTCAAACCTAGCCTACGGTGATGGACTTATGGTGATATCTCCAAGTGTTCGAAGCAATTGTGGAATCCATGTGGTTATGCTTATTGTCTTGGAAGATCCCTCCTTCTCTGTCTAACAGTTACATTATTCATGACTGGAGACTCCCATCTTAATGGTGTTATCTCTGGGAAGTGTAGCTATTACTTCTTCTGTTCTAGTCTTTCCTTTGTTCCCTCATTGCTGAGGTTGTTGCTTTGTTAGCTGCTGTTTCTTGTTGTTTGCCTGGCTTTGTTTGAAGCCTAGTTTATTTTATATATTCATTCATTTACCAAAAAATAAATAAAATTATCAAGCTAACACCACATTTACTAATAAAGCAGCTGAATTCCTACTGATCGAGGAGGCATGCATGCTCAGCACACCAGAAAGAATAGAGGTTTCAAATTTTACATGTCAATATAACTAGCTTTCTCAAATTAAATAACCTGCCAACCCACCATATATGTTCATCATAGGTACCAATGACTTGTGACTTGTGAGTATTGCCATTTTGTGGTTGGTTGAGAATAGAAATAGTTTTTAGATACTACGCTATCTTCTTCATACTAAATTCAATTTAGTTCCGCTGGCATCCTTGTGAGAACTCAGCATATATATACCAAGTACAACTACTTGCAAATTGCAATACATACTCAAAGTAAAGGAGCAATGATCTCCATGGAAAGAATAAATAGAAATTGAAAGACATATAATTTTACATCCAAAAAATATAACAAACATTGTGCAGAAAAACCGTTACATTGAAATACGGTGGGTGAACATATACTACAACAAAACCTAAATTCCTTGGAGGCATTTAGTTGACTCACTTGTAAAAATTAACACACGTTTGCTAGAAGACTTGCATTTGTATGACTGTGCTGAGCTCTGACACATATTTTATCTCCATTGTGTTGCAGGCTAAATGGATGCATGCCTGTTGTGTGATGTATACCTTTAGGGTTCCGAGTCAACAACGATGATGCAATTCAGAACCAAGATCGAGTTTTTCCATGCAAGTTCATAGCATACTAGACTTTTGTTGGGTTCTGTTCTAAATACTTGGCTTGTTAGCCATATTGGGTTTCCACAAGTTTGCTAACTTAGGTTTCATATAACAAAGGTAGAGATTGGGGTAAATGCTGGCTTGTCTTGAATGTTTAAACTTTAAAGGCTCTATTACAACTGCTATCGCTGGTCATTGGCAGGCCACAGAACACAAGGAATTTGATGAAAAGGTCAATCCTCTGCACTGGTTAATTTATCTGGTGTTTTTCCTTGGGTACTACTTGATGATTTATAGTTGCGTCTTAGTTATTGTTCAGAGAAGGAGAAGAGCATATCTGTTAACAGAAGAAACAGTCATCCATTAGTTTTTCTCCTCGTTTCTTAGCTTAATTAGAGTTAATTAGTTGGTTTAGTACAATCTGCATGCTTAATTTGTTTAATTAGAGTTAATTAGGGTTAATTAGTTGGTTTAGTTTGTAGTGCTGTCCAGCTGTGCTACACGTGGCACACTCTCCTACAAACTGGAAATGTATATAAATAGCTCACCACCAACTGTAACTAAGTTTGACAATTTTCCCAAAGTTGGTTAGTAAAAATATCTCATTCTCTCTCGCTTCCTCTAAGCTCAGCTAACAATATCCACTCTAGCATATATAATGAATATTGTAGTATATGTCCTCTGAACAATTAGTAATTGGGCTGAGTCCTAATTTCTGGATAATTGAGTCAAAATTAGAGATTGATCGGTCCCTGCGAAGCAAATGAAGTTTAGAGTATATTTGAGTCATGGATGAATGCCACTAAATTTAATACTACAGACATTTAGGATGAGTGCTACTAATATAAATTTAATAAGCTTTTTATCATTTGTCTGGCAGCATAGAATTGAATAGGAAGAGGAATAGGAAGATGGTGATGAAGTCCAGTAAGTTGATTCTTAGTTTGTTTTACTCAGTGTTTCTCTTTCACTCTATTTCCTATCATTTTCTATATCATTGGTATAAAAGATGTGCGCGTATTATTATTAATTTGCATGACACATAGAGTGATAGAGTATATCTGGACACTACATTACATTTACCTTGAATCTGTTATACACTAAATGACATTTCAATACAAACTCATTTGGAGTTGATAATTTTCTCTTCCTACAAATTATCGATTATTTTGAACATATTTGTTTCTTTGTCACTTACATTTCTTATCATCTTCATCATTCTTATAAAATATGCATAGGTTGGGTGAGATTTGGTACAGATCTTCTTATTCCTGCATATCTGCTTATGAAGTATCATCCTCCATTCAAGGTCAGTTGTGATATATTTCGTTGTAATTCGTATAGCTTGCAGTAGAGGTATTAAATTGTACGTTGAAAGCTTTAAATTTCATCTTTTGAGATTGATACGGCATCGTTTTGTGTTTCATCACTTCATGTTACTTGGACAAACCCTACTAATTGGGGTATTAATTATAGGTACCCGTAAAATCTCACTTTTTGTTCTTTTTTGTTTTGTTTCGTTTTTTTTTTTTTTTTTTTTTTTTAGCAATTGTACTCTTTGTTCATGCCATATATACTAGCTGTGTTCATTTCATTTTTTTTTCCTTTCCGATAAGTCTTTATCCTCCACTCCAAACCTACCAATCCGATCAAAAACAAGCTCAAAACACGGGGTTGGAGCCTACTGTCCAGGTAGTTTACTATAAATCTCTTAACATATTCTATGAAAAGGGGAAAATTCTATAGTACATACCAGTATTTCATACACACATTTACAAATGTGACAACAAATTTGTTATCAGAGTGATAATGTTGAATCCTATTTTGTGTAATCTTAGTTTTAATAATGGTAATTACACCTCTTACGACATTGTTACAAGCTTTTGAACAAATTTGTTGTCAATGTAGTAATTTTTGTTTAACTATATGTAAATAGTGTAAATGAATATGGTAACTTTTGTTCTCAATGTTGTAATTTTATTTCAAATAATTGTAATTTTTTGTTCAAATAGATGTAAAATGAGTGTATGAGATACTGGTATGTACCATAGCTTGTCTCATGAAAAGGACTGGTAAGCCAAGGTATGTAGATCATTCCCAAACAGTTCTGCTTCTTTGGCTTTGCATCATCTTCTTATACAACAGATGGTAAACTTTATTTTGAGCTACATTATATTGCTGTAAGTTCGGAGTGCTACTCTTGAGACCCAAAGACACCTTCTTAGTCATGATGAGGATGATAACATTGATGAAATATGAGCAAGGGGAGGATATAAAGGATTAGAATGTGTTTCATTAATTTGTAACCTTCTATATAGTATTTCTATCTGTATCTAATAGGTTCTCATTAGGAGTCAATCTGGTTGATAATGTATTTCATTAATTTGTAAACTTCTATATATTATTTCTATCTGTATCTGCTTAAAATTTTGTGAACTGCTTTATGTTGTTGGCAGTGTAAGTTCAAATGGAGAACTACAGGGTTGCCTTGAAGTCTCTAGGGCCTTTGGAGATAGCCAGTTCAAAGAGCTAACTAGGTTTTAATGTTTCTTCTTTTGGATGCCTTTGCCAGGTAACTAGCTGTAAAACTTAATCATAATGCTTCGGTTGGCATTGTTAAAAGCTCATTAATTAAAGATTAAACATTTTTGCCTTGAGTTTTGCAATGCATATTTGCCTCTTTTGAGCATATCTCTTTTGTGTATTGAATATTAATCACGTCCATGTTCACTTGCAGTTATGCTGGTGTTCATTAGGTTCCCAATCCTATCATTCACTATCTTATAGAGTGTGCCAACCTATCTGATTTTATGATGTCCTTTATGTATTCTGACTTTACACTCTTGAAAACTTGGGGTTGTCAGGGCTTTGACGTTGCTCAAGTGAGGATTCTATTCCAGCATAAACTTGTCCTTTTTCATGATTTGAGATAAGCAACCTTCTTTTTCCTACTTTCCATTTCAGTTGGTACTTTCATTTGTTCTTGTTAATTTGTATTACTTTTGCATGTTCAAAGCTTCTTATGATTTGTTGCTTTCCTTTCTTTTTTCTTTGGTTCCAGCTTTATGTTCTGGTCACTTTACATTTGGAGCTAAAATATTTGATGCACATTATACCATAAATATTCTTATTATGATAGTACATGCTTGCTATCTCAGTAAAATGTTTTGCTTAACTAATGTTTTAGGAAAGCTTCTATTGGAATCGAAGAGCATCCTTAAATGATTGAAGAAGAAGATGAATTGTAATGAAAAGTGAAAAGTTATTCAGACAATACAGTAAGTACGTACATGTTCAAAAAATTGTGTCGAGTAGCTTTGTTATTTGGTTTTTGATACATTCTTGTAACTTGTGTTTGAGCCGTCTAATTGTTTGCATGCAAAATGTTTGTATACATTAGATAGAATTTCATATTTCTATGCAGGTAGATATCTTGGCGAATATGGGTAGAGGTCATGAAGGGCAGAGCCATTCGTTGTTTGGTCTCTATGATCCTTAGAGGCAGAGATCTCTTCTTCTGAACTGACAAGTACAACTGAAAAGCTTTCGAGATCAGCAACATGGAGCAGATTGAAGGTTAAGTTGCTACCATCCAAGGCTATACTGTATATAATTATGGTGATGGATGGTAATAGCCTAAGGATAAGGATGAGGAAGAACATGAAGATGACGAAGCAGATTATCTGTAATAGGAGCTGTTGTTTTTCTAGGCCACAATTTTATTATTTTGCACTTGGTAATATCTTTTAGTGAACTTGTTTTTTTTTTAGAACCAAGTAATTCATTCATCTCAAGCCAGAATGGCACGGATACATACCTTCCCTTGCCAAACTCAAGGGCAAGTTTAGGACGTGGTATGCTAGCACCACCCATTAGACAACTAGTGCTCACTTATTCAGCGAGTCTAAGAACTATGAAAAGCAACACATAGCAATTAGGCAAGTTCAGAAAATAAAAAATTAAACTAAATTTTCTCCTTGCCCTTAACAGTTGGGCTAGGAGGTTTGGAAAGATAAGCTAAACATTGTTCTTGTGCTTCCGCAATCTTCTTTGATTTTGGGGGATTTTTATTCATGGATCCCAGAGGCCTTCCCCTTTTCTTCTTTCGTTCAGACTTTGGCTGCATCACATCTTTTGGCACAAGAATGTTCCCTGGAGCCTCAATCATACCCAAGGACCTAGCAGAGAATTTGCTTGTGAACATTGGCATTTTTTGCTGGTACCTCAGTCAAAAGTGGTTTGAAAAGTTCAGGTAGCAATATTTTGAGTTTCTGTGGAGACTTGGCAGGAGAGGGAGGCTGGGTACGCTTGTCACCCCTATTTTCTTTTTCTTTCCTGCAACCAGCTCAGGCGTACCTATCTGCTCCTCAAGAGCCATTTCAGTATTGCTATTTGGACTAACCACATCCTCATTCATGTTCACAAGTTCCATGCATGTACCTGGATCATGGCTAGTAGGCTTTGTAGCATTTTTAGCCGATGCATCACACACAGTTAACGCCAATGATTGATCTGGTACTTCCTCAGACTTCTTAGAGTTCAGAATCTTCTCACGCAGGATGATCGGTTTGCGACCCTTATTGCTTTCAGTGGATTGAAATAAAGATCTGCAAACAGATGGCAATATGGGTGTTTGCACACCCTGAAATCTGAAAGTCCCATCCACAAAATTATTAGTAACAAACCCTAGGGAAGGGCATCCAATTTCAACTCTTGTATCACCCAACCCACTAGTTGTAACCGGTGTTGCATGGCTTCCTAGTAAAGGGAAATGATCCCCTTCATGATAGATCATGTTGCAATGATCACATTTACCCACAAGGTTCTCAAAGAAATACGAGATTTCGACTTCAACAGGAGGTGCAAGCTTTAGGGTTTTTTGGAGAAAGAAGGGTTTCGAAATATCATGTGCAACATGAACCCTAACTTTACCAACATTCGCAAAGAGTTTATCATCCATTTCAAGGAACTTACCAGCCACCGACGCAACGTGCTTGATCATGTCAGGCTCTTCAAACAGCGGTGGTATGTTGCCAATTCAAACCCAGAAGAAAAGTGAGTTCAGATCAATCTCATGAATAGGGGAAACACCATCATATTCTTGAAGCACAACAAGAGCCTGACTGAATCTCCAAAGGCCCTCCTTTCAACACCTTGTTGCGATCCCTGCGCAAATCAAAAGCAAGGACAAACCTGTTTAGTGCCCTTTCTTGAATCTTGAAACCTTTATCAAGGACCCAAACTCGCCTGAAAAAACGTTTCAGATCATTGAGTAAGGCCGGTTTCTTCACTAGTGGTCGTGCCAGTAAAAAGGATTGCGTTGCACGCTTTTGGACTCCTCCAGAGGGTCTTGAGAGATCAACCACATCGTTACAAGCTAGCGCAAGCGATGCAGCGAAGGACGAGGTCATGTCGTCAATGGTGGACATGGTGGTGGGTTGGGGAAGATGAGGGACGACGCAAGGCCGCAAGGTTTTGTTGGTTTGGTGGCTGCGCATAAGCACGACCTTAGGGTTTTTTTTTTTACAAATCCTGAAAGAGTTTAGTGAACATGTTTATGTTGTCGTCTATTTAGTAAATTGATGCTGGATACGATTGAATCGATGCTACATTTCTATTTTTTCTTGGAATAAAAGTGAACGCGTCAATTTGACTGTTAGTTAATTTATTTCAATTAGGTTAATGTTTCAAGTTAATATAAATACAAACATATGTTCATGTACTGAATTAAAATATTCAAAAAATGGGCTTTGTTCGCCCCCAATCAAGTTTCCCGCCATTTAGAATTTTCCAGTAACTGTGAAAGATTTTAGGAGACAAAAATATATATAGGTGTATAGGTGACAACATATATTTGAGGAAGTCTAAAGTGTGTTGATGCTTGTCATACATCAATTTTTTAATAAATATATATTAAATTAAATTAGTTTGTGAAACCTGTTGTACAGGTCAACAGGTTATCCACTTATAATTTGACATGTGTACTTAAAAAAAAAATTACCATACTAAGTACTCATTTATTGTTTTATACGTAAATCGTTCAAAAATTTGTAATGAAGATCGTAAATATAGTGATTACTTTGATTACAACTATAATTATTTGATAAAAAAAAACGTCCAATGTGGTCGTTTGTTGTAAAATGTCTCATCGATGATATAATTTACAAAAGAAATGACTCTAGTTACAAAAAAAACAACAGAAGAAACATGCGTCTTTGCTTGATCTTTGCCGATGTTTTTTGTGCCTTCCTTGCTAGTGCTACCCGCTCCTTGACTTGAAATAAAGATTTACACCAGAATTTCCCAATAGTTGGGATAATATAATGAGTTCCATTTCTTCTACCATCTAAACTCTACAGTATATATCAAATCAGGCACAAAATGAGAACTAAATCAATTTCATCACCTTAACATCATCAAATGAACTCATTCATTTAGAAGTTAGCAAAGACTATAATAGCTTACTACACGTTCAGTACACCAATCCCCGACCCCAAGTACAAATGTACACAACAAACTAACCTCATCAAGTGTCAATGCAGGGTAATATCCAAAGTATTTCATGGTTGCAGGTTCATAGCACTGAAACCATGTCTTTGATTGTAGTCTCCTTCCCCTTGGAGCTCCCTGTACGGTAAAAACCAATTATACAAATCAAACATCATAACCTTCTTTATTTGCTCTCTTTTTTGTCATTACTTCACTCATTTGAAGTTTAAATTTTCATTCAGAGAACAAATGCCACACACTATTTGTAGCAACTTTTATTGCACTGTTTGAAATTTATATTAATTGTTGTTTGCTCTTTGCTTATTTGTAAGTTGATTCACATTTACAGAGACATGAAGAAAAAATGAAGTCAAATGGATTCAAAAAGTTTATGAAGCGAAAAAAACTAATTAGCAAGTATTCAAAACAAAAACTTAATAATAACAATATGTACATGAAAAACATATCTCAGATCAAGATTGGATCTTCCAATTTTTTTTTTTTAGCAAAATAAAGCAAGTATAAGTGATTGTGTGATGAAGTGTCATTCAGCTGCTAATGAGGCTCCCTATTGCAGATACATTTGGGATCTTTAGGAGTTGTATCCTAAAACAATCATTTTGATGTAATTATTATTGTAATTATTATTAATCAAAATGGCAAGTTTATTGTTCATTGCTTATATTTAATATTTGATTGAACAAGGTCCAAGGAATATGAGTTAAAGAGAAAGTAATCTAAAGAGTTAGATGTGTGAGACCTTTACTCTTTTACACTCTTATCCTAAAAGGTTCCTAGTCATGGGATTATCATTTGGACATTGATAATCCGGAAAGATTAGCACATACCATGTATGCTCAATATGGAGGATGATATGTCTCTTTTCATTCGTGTAGAGACACTAATACAAGTATGTGGGTGCTCTTATCTTAAAGAGTACACTGAACGCGATCATTAGAGTTCTTGTATGGAGTTTTACTTACATGTCAAACTTGAACTCTAAATTGCAATAATACAAATTAGTCCTTTGACCTGAGACACCATGGTTGTCTTATGAGTGAGTGGATTAACTCTTGATGATGCAATAATATTATATCCCTTAAAGGATATGATTGATGCATTCATTGGTGTAATCAATTCGGTCATAGAGACATGTGAGTGTACAATAAGGAATCTCTATCCTTAAGTAAATAAGGTGTATGTTCAAAGATGTGATTCAATAAGTCTTTGGCCAAAGCATTGAATGAGATTAAAAAGGAGTTTCTAATCACATTCTAAGAATCACATAAGAATAGAAATCACAGTAGGGGATTGACATATTAATTCCATACCCCAATGATGTGATTGAGAACATCGTGTTAGAGAAGGACCATATTGTATTGTAATTCCAATTGAATAGGTTATTTGCAATTCTATATTAACTAGGGTAGTCATGATATGTTGCAAGACGTCACTCATGACTTGTGAAGTCCTTGAGGATTCATAAACATTTATGATCATAATAACAAGGGAGAATCAAAATCAAAATGGAGTTTTGATTCGTAAACGAAATAGAATGGTTCTATAAACTTCACTTCCTTGTTAATTAGAACCTAAGAGATTGCACACCATATAAGTGGATCCTTGAGATTGTATTTGAAGAAGATTAAACAAGAGTTGGTTATGACCAAATAATTAATTAGATTTATTATTTGGACATAATTAGTATTTTCGGGTAAAACCGAACCTATTGGGCCTAAACAATTGTCGGGTTTTTGGTGTGGACTTGTGCTTCATTAAGTGAGACTTAAATGAAAGCCCAAGGCACATTTTTAGTGCCCAATAGCATGTATAGACCAGCCAACATATTGCCTTTGTGAAAGTCAATATTTCACTTTTAGTAGTTTGAGTTATTTCCTATTATATAAGGTGAAAGCATGGACAAATAGAGTAAGCAAGAGTGTGTCTTCACACTATCATCTTTTAGTTGGTAGGAGAGAGTTCTCCCTTTGTCTAATTGCACAAGTTGGTGTTATAACAAGGAAGGAAGAACACTTGCATACTTCTTCCTTTCCTTTCATCTTTCTTCATCTCTTGATTCACTTGGTGAAGATCCTTAGTGGCCACATCCTTTTGTGGCTCTACTTGTAACATCAAGGAGGAGTCTACAAGCACATGGAAGGAGTTCTTAATCCAAAGTGCTTCAAGGTGGAGGAAACATACACAAGGAGAGATCAAGGAGAGGAACTTTGGTGGTTCACTTGGATCGGATTGAAATCACGCTCCAAGGGTGAGTACGTAGAACATAAACTCCCTCTTTGTTCTTCCTTACTAAGCATGCTATGTCTATATACATATCATAATAAGCCAAGATCATGGGTTAAAGGAATGGATTTTATGTTTAGTTAGTAGTTTAATGGTTAAACTAATTCCGCACTAATTAAAAAGTTTTGAAATCCTTCCATTCCTTCAATTGGTATCAGAGCCATTGGTTTAATTTTGATATGTTATAAACATGGCTAAGTATGTTGGTTGATGTGATTTTCTTATGCCTATAGTAATATGTAATTTAGATCATAAAATTTGTCTTATCATAAAAGTTATGAAGCATGTGATGTAAGGTAGATTTTATGATAGCTAGAAAAAGTTTCTAGAAATTACATGTAGGAAGTGGTTTAAGTTTTATGAAACTTACAATTAAAAAAAATCTCCTAGGGTTTTTTATTTTTACACAGTAGAAGCGTTACGATTAAAAAAAAAAAAACTCTCCTAAAGTTTTTTATTTTTTCCGTAGAAGCGTTACAATTAAAAAAAAAGTAATTATATATACACATTCCTGTTTTATTAACACATAGCCCATAAATTTCTTTCGTTAATTTTTTATTTCCTACCCTTCCTTGTTCTCATCTCTCTCTCTCCAACTGCACTAGTTGTTAACTCTATCTCTCTCTTTCCCCAACTGCACTTGTTGTCAACTCTCTCCCTCTCTCTTTGCTTTGTGATTGCGTCTCTTTATCCAAAGCTAAATTCTTGAAGGCCAACAACCCTTTTCATCTTAGACTTGAACATGAAATTATTTTTCTGCTCTAAGAGATTTGAATATGGAATGATGTCTTTTGACTCTTTTGAACAGTATAACTATATATAATTTAATTAATAAAATTATAGAAAATTTGTTGAAAACCTTGTTTAATTGACTCGTTTGTGAATGACCGATGAGCAAAGCCTCACATTTCCCGAATAAATTGATCATCCATTACTAATAATTTTTTTTATTGTGTTTTAGATATATAATATTAAGTCGGGAAGAATTATCTCAAAAAATAAAAAAAGTTTTCAAGAAGGGTAAAATAGTGATATGATTTTTTTTTTTCCCAAAAATATGAGATGAATGTGTATTAAGTAGAAGGGTGGGTGTATTTAAAATTTCTCAAAACAGAAAAAGGAAAATAGAGTTCCTTGATGGCAAGAACAAATTGAGTAAGTTATACCAAAAAAAAAAAAAAACGGAAGAAAAGAAAAGGAACAAATTAAGTAAGATGCACCGTTTTAGGAATAGAAAGAGTCACTCTAAGAGTGGACTCGCCTTTGACTTTCAATAACCCCCTCTCGAAGTTTCTAAAACCCCTACTCGGACTAGAGGAAAACTCGCAAAACCCTATCGATTTTTTCAGACCAAAACCAAAAGTAGAGAAGACTGGGAGCAGACGACGACGTTTAGGTGAGAGAGATGAAGCAAAGAAGGCAATGCTCTAGTTTTGGACTAGAGAAGAGTCGGATTTAAAGTTAATTTTGGGTGAAGGCAATGGTGTCGTCCAGTGAAGGAGTTGGGGAGGATTTAGCGAAAGAGTTGGAAGAGGCAAAGAGGGAGATTGAGGAATTAAAGAAGGAGAGAGACAGTTTGCGTTAGCAAGTGTCGCAATTTGGGAATGTCCAGACTCAGCTGAAGCAAGCACAAGCAGACGTTGAGAAATTCACAATCTTTGTTCTAAGTTTGGAGACTCGATTCACACAAGCACAAGCAAACATTCAGGAATTGGAAACCCGAGTTAGGAAATTGGTGGATGATGCAAGCACACAGACTCAGCTGAAGCAAGCACAAGAAGAGGTTGGGGATTTGAGTTACAATATTCAGAATTTGGAGACTCAAGTCACTCAACTCACACAAGCCCAAGAGAACAACATTCAGGAATTGGAAACTCGAGTTGGGAAGTCGGTGGATGATGCAAGCAAACGCATTCAACGTGTGACTATCGTTGTTGGGATTTTGGGGACTCAACTGAAGCAAGCACAAAAGATCGTTGAGGATTTGAGAAACAATGTAAGTACAAATTTTGTACATGTTGGGTTGGCATTCCCATACAAAGCACTAAATAAGCCTACAAACCGGTCTCGGAGAAACCCTACAGGTAAATGCATCTCATGAGTCAGTCCTACGTTTTAGGTAGTTCGTTTTCGGTAAGTATATTTTGGTTTTTAAATATTATTTTACAAAGATATTTTTCACCTGTTAAAATCGTACCATTGAAGTCCTAATTGATTTAGGATCTGTTTATTTTAATTGGCAATGTTTTATTAAAAGACTATTCCTATTAGGAGTCCAATTAGGGTAAAGACTTGATTGATTAGGATTCGTTTTCTCCTCCATATATTCAGAATAGTTGCGTTCATTTTTTATGAGACTTTGGCGCAAGATTTGTGTGCATCTTGATTGCTTAGAAAGAGTCTAAGAGGAGTCCTTGAAACACTTGTTCCTTGTCAAAGTGTTTCATCATTCATTCATTCATGTGCATGGTTCTCTCTAGATCAATAAAGAAGACTTTGATGCAAGAAGAGTGATTATTGAAGATCGTTCAAGTGAAGAAGACAGAGAAGATTCAAGACAAACACTTCACCTAGTTAGTCTAGTGATTGTAGCCGAGTGCAGCGCTATATGTGTTTGTAAAGAAACTTGTCTTCACCACTAGTGGATTGATTTCATTTTTTGGGTTCTCAAGAGTAAGAGGCCCAAAGTGTTTTTAACCTCAAATTGATGTTTTCACTGCGTAACCAAATATGTGTTTTTTCATGTGAATTTCGGTTATATGCCTGGTAAGGATTGCAATATAGCTATCCTTACTAAGTGAACTCCAGAGGAAAATAATCACTGGTATTTTGGCACTGGGAGCTGTTCTTATTTCAATATTTGGAGGGATGTGGGGTATTTATTCTCTTGAGAATGGGATTATTGTTGATAAAAAGGACTACAAATTGAATGCTACAGGTTCCTTCTATTTGTCAATGATGTCACTGTCTACTGAAGGTTTTGGGGATTTCTCCTTTTAAGACAGTACGTGGGAGGGTGTTTGCAGTGTGCTGGTTACTAACTTATCAACCATTTTATGTTTCTACAATGAGATATCTTAGGAAACTTGTTGCATTGATGGCAAGGCATTTTTTCCCAGGTATTGGCATTTTATTCTTTTTCTCATTTGAATATCATTAGATGATCTTCCTTAACTTGGTGATTTAAATCTAGTATTAACTTGTAAGTCTCTGATTTCAGGTTGTTTCTAGTTCCCAAAGAAAAGGCAGGCATGATCTGAGTTCCTTTCCTAAATTGGTTAGTCTGAGAAATTAGGCATTTATATGTGGATCATTTGGTTGCTGAAACTCTCATATGCTCTCTAGATTGCCTCTTCCCATAAGATTGTCTTGTTATTTGAATATGTGTTAAGACATTGGTGCCTTTTTGATAGAATTAATGCTTTCCTGCTCCATCCACGAATGTTTGCTAAAGTGTGTTCGCGAGATAAAGTCACCACAGAGAAAAGTTAGCGAAGTGAGTTCGCCACTAATGTTCTCTAAAAGTGCGTTCGCGAGGATGACGTCACTGCGGGGAAAAATAAGTCGCGAGTTCGCTGAGAAGTAGTGTTCGCGAATAATAGTTCGCGAAATAACTAAGTCTGTCGAGAAAGTTGAGTCTGTTCACTATCGCGAAACATGCTGCGGTGAAAGTCTTAGCTACGGTGAAAGATATTTTACAGCCACTTGCATTACTGTTTGCTCCACTCAAATTAAGCTAGATATTTTTTATCTAAAGTACTTTTAATCTAGTTCAATATGCTTTTATTCTAGATATTTTGTAGGTTAATCTTATACCCTATATAAGGGAAGTGTTGGTTGATTCAAAAGATATGAACAAGTTTGCTGGGTTAAGTTGATCTGTTCATGCTTCATTTGCTACTGCAAATTAATCAAATCAACAAGTTGTGGTTTCGATTATATTTTGTTCAAATACAAAGTAGAAGCAATCAAAATTTTACAAATATATATATTCAACATTTTTTGCAAGCTAGCCAGCAAACCTCAATATTCCTGTGCTAATTTTTCACTAGGCTTGTAAGTTCTTATCAAGTTTAGAGTTTTACAAAGGCTAACCCTTCACCTCATCCTACACCAGAACACTTGAACTAGCTAGTTTCTTGGGCAAAACTTCACTTATATTTAACTAGCTAGTGTGAACAAAACTAGGACCAATCTTATCAAAGGCACCAATAGATACCGCGACTTTTACTCCTTCTCTCTCTCTCCCTCTGCTAGGGTTAGGGTTTCGAGTATTTTCCAAGTTGTGCGGCGCCCTAGTTTTATGGCTGCAGTGATTGCATCCATGACTGCCAGACTTGTGACCAAGCTGTCGCTCAAGGAAGGAGAAGAACCGGTTGACTTGGGAAACCTCAGGGTTCCGGGGAAGGAGTTTTTGGCTCGACACTTCTATTTGGTTGGGAGGCTTAATACCTGCAGGGGGTTAGTGCTGGATTCATTCCGGAGTGCTGTGAGATCGATGTGGAGGTTGACTAGTACCGTGGAAGTCCATCCACGGGGAGAACGTTTTCTTTTTACGTTCACCCATGAAAGGGATGTTGCTCGGGTGAAGAAGGGAGGTCCATGGGGTTTTCAACTTGCCATGATTCTCCTGAATGATTATGATGGCTTCTCGGAGATCTTTGCTGTGAAGCTGGACTTTGTTTGGATCTGGGTTACGTTGGAAGGCATACCTCCGGGCATTTTGACGGAACCTACTGCCCAGTTGGTTGGGGGGACGATTGGTGAGGTGCTGGAGGTGGATCGTACGGCGCTGCGTAGGGGAGATGCTCGGGTCCGGCTTGTTCTCTCCATCCATGATCCGGTGCGTTTTGACCGTCGGGTTAGGGTTTCTCCTGTTGATGTTCTAACCCTCAGGTTCAGGTATGAAAGGCTTCTAGGGCGTTGTCACTCCTGCGCTATGTTGAATCATGGTGGCCAGCGTTGCCCTAGGGGGGATGACTCGGAGACTGATTCTGTGGTGGAGGCGGGATCGCAGCCGGCAATAGGACCGATCATTCCAGCCCTAGTCTTTAGGGCAAACGCTCAGCCCTTTATTTCTTCTCCATTGCTCTCTTCCTTCAAGGTCCCAAAGCTGAAGAAGAAAGCTGTGCAGATCCATGAGCTTCCAGCGCTGGTGTCCTCCGAGACGGAAGGCACTTCGAATCAAGATATGGTGGTGGGGATTCGTCGTCCCAGAACTGAGGACGTTCCTGAAGCTGGTAAGCATGCCAAACACAGTTTGGCTCTGGTTCCGGGCGCTTTACAGCCGGAAAATCTTGGGCTTCAGCTTTCTGCTGCAGGTCTGGTTGGTGGGAAGTGGTCTCCAACTCCGAAGGTGTACAAGAAGAAGGGTAGGCCCCGTGGCTCCAGAAATAAGGCCAAACCGGCACTGGCGGCGTCCACCGATGACGGCTCTGAGTCTATGGCGTCGGGGTCTCCTACCGAAGACGCTGATGGTGTGAAAGGGAAGCATGTTGGGCTGGTCGAGTCCGTCTCCCAGTTCCGGTAGGAGATGATTCCCTACGTCAACTAGGGTGTGATGTGTCTTGCTTGATGGCTGCGATGTACACCAGAAGGGTCTTAGGCGTCAATGCGGTGAAGGAAGTGTGTAGAGCTAGAAGGCGTAGGTTATCGTACTATCGTAGTTTTTTTTATTTGCTTTGGCTAGTAGTTTTCTTTTGGAACTTTAGTTTTCTTGGATTTCTTTTTTGGTTTTAGTACCCTATTGAGTTTGCATTGTAATATGAGGGGTGTTGTACCCTTCATGCTTGACCGAGTGAGGTCGTTATGATTTCGATCAATGGATTAGTCTTCCGTTGCCCTAAAAAAAAAAAAAAAACTAGGACCAATCTTATCTAATTTCATCAAAACCAAAAATGGTTATTCCACTAAACTAGTCTTTTAATATAGGATAGACCTACTGACAAATCAGTTTGTTCATCTCGCTCTGGTGAAGATCCTTTGACAAGAGAAAAACAACAACCTTGATGTTTCTAATAATAGCAGCGATGCTGCTGACTATTGACTATATATGCTCTCTTGATCAAATATGCATAGTGGAGCTCACCTCTGTTTACATTGTCTAGTTGATTTAGACCTTTGGGAAAGTCATTTTCTGCAGGTTATGTTGAGTTGGGAATTGGGATAATCCAGCTTCTCATGTGGCTCTGTTGTTTAAAAGGTGCAAGTTTTTTGGTGAGAGGAAAAAGTTATTAAGTATTGAAATGATGTGCTAGCTAGGACAGCCATTTTTTTGGGTTTAATTGGGTGGAAAGAATCAGAGCTAGGTTAGATATGGTTCCTTTCAAAGCCTCTCTATGGGCATCAGATTCTTAGGAATTCCAGGGTGTTTTTTTTTTTTTTTTCTTGTCTGTTTATTCAAATTGGAGGGCTAGCTGAGGTGTTTAGTTTCATATAGATTGTGTTATTTGTTTGATTTTCCGCCTTTTTTTTTTTTGTTCAAATGGCATCCACTTGTATATCCTTTTCCCTTTTTTCCCTGGTTGTTTGATTTTTGGCTATAAAAAAAAAAAAAAAATCAATTTCTTTGTATGGTTTTACTCTAGTTCTTGTTTTCTATATTGTTATTCAATTTTAGTCGTGGCTGCCACTGCAAGGAATCCTCTAATGTTCATGTGTAAACTTCCAGGTTTTCTATCGGAATGAAGATGCCTGCTCTTTTATTTGAAGTTTTTTCACCGAGTGTACGTTGGTCAGCAACTCAGCATGCATATCTGAGCAACTAATATTGTCATAATGCATGCAGTCAACTGGCCGGTTTAGTTGATTATCTGCATCTTAAGCTTCTTTGAGTACAGTTTGGCCTCCCATGCTAAAATCACCCTAGTGTCTATTTTGACAATTTACTCTTGAAATCCTTTATCCCAACGCATATTTCCCCACTTCATTAATGTTCTTTTGTTGGCAAGCATCTGCTGATGAAAAGAGAAAAACAGGTAGCTCTACATGTATTGTTGTTACAAGAACTAGTTGTTCAGTGGTGTTGCATCCTTGTAATTAATTTTATTTTGCATCTCCAGTAGGGTGTGTGTGTTTGGTGGGGTGGTAAGGCTTTGGTCTCATATATAAGAAGTCAGGAGTTCGAGCCCCATCAAGGGTGGGAATGGGGTGGGGTTTTTTTTTAAAAAAAAAAAAAAAAAAAAAAAAAAAGTCATGAGTAAGGCATGGAATTTTTCTTGTTCAGCAGTCCTGTTAGATGCAAAAGGAACCTTACATAGTTGTTCTTGGGTCTGCACCATTTGTCAATGCTTTTCTTTTTGTCAACCAACTTTGTCATTAGTGAAGAAAAGGAAGTAAAGAAACTTTAAGTCGATATATATACATGCTTTGAAAGTTGAAACTCATGCATGCAATTTGTAGTACGTTCTGGAAGTTGTGGTTTTATACCTCCTGGTTTACTGAGTATGCACGTAGAAATGTTGTCAATATTGGAATGCATGGTCAGTCACTTGAGCACGTTTTGAGTTTGCATAAATGGAATGCATGGTTAACAGAAACATAAATTGTTTGCAGACCACTACGCCACTGCCTGCATATGAGTATTACGTAAAGGTTATAGATTTGGGTTCTGTTTCCATTTTATACATACATACATACATATATATAGAGAGAGGTTCTGAAGAGGACGTCCGCAACCTAGAAAAAGTGCAGACGTCCGGGATTTCTCCCCGATCAAACTCCGACGGCGGCGCGCCTCTTGCTGGACGGAGGCCAACGGCATCCCAGACCAGTTTGCAGTGAAGACGAAGGCCAAAGAGATCGAGGTCGGAGGTCTGGGCAGCATGGTCGACTGCAAAGTGGTAGTCCGATCAAGGTCGACTGGAAAGTGGTAGCTGGCGAGTCCACCCAACTGCAAACTAGTCCGGAATGTCCAGAGGGTTCGTCTAGCAACCGCAGCGCAGCCATCGCCGCGTTCTCGACGCCTGAAGAGGGACGTCCGCACTTTTTCTGGGTTGCGGACGTCCTCTTCAGAACCAACCTACACACACACACACACACATATATATATATACAGATCCTATCCAAAGCGATGCCTCGCTCTGATTTCAGAGCGAGGTTAGGGTTTAAGGTAACTTTTCGGTCGCATTTCCACATCTCGACCGTTCAGTTTTTAGCTACTAATGTATAGATCATCTCTGCAAAATTTCAACCAAATTGATGGTTGTTAAGGCATTGATAACTGCCTTAAAGCTAACCTGAATCGTACTAGCTTTAAGACAGTTATCAATGCCTTAATGACCATAAATTTGGCTGAAATTTTGCAGAGATAATCTATACGTTAGTACCTAAAAACTGAACTGTCGAGATGTGGATATGCGACTGAAAAGTGACCCTAAACTCCACACTTTAATTTCAGAGCGAGGCCTCGCTCTGGATAAGATATGTATATATATATATATACAGATTTTATCCAGAGTGAGACCTCGCTTTGAAATTTCAGAGCGAGGTTAGGGTTTAGGGTCACTTTTTGGTCTCATATCCACATCTCGACCGTTCAGTTTTTAGGTACTAATGTATAGATCATCTATACAAAATTTCAGCCAAATTGATGATCTTTAAGGTATCTAACTCAGTTAAACCAGTGGACGAACTGAATCTGTCCAACCTAAACCGTACTAGCTTTAAGGCAGTTATCAATGCCTTAACGACCATCAATTTGGGTGAAATTTTGCAGAGATGATCTATACATTAGTAGCTAAAAACTGAACGGTCGAGATGTGGAAATGCGACCGAAAAGTGACCCTAAACCATAACCTCGCTCTGGATAGGATCTATATATATATATATCTGATCCAGAGCGGAGCTCCGCTTTGAAATTAACGTGTGAAGTTCGAGTTTTCGGTCACTTTTTGGTCGCATA